>NW_020664781.1:1446527-1454594 GCF_002925995.2 Terrapene triunguis
TCCCCCCAGCCGCCGGGGGGAGAGCGGAGCCCCCACCGGGGCTCCGGCCGCCCCCCCCCGGCTCCGGCTGGAGGCTTTTTTGCCTGGGGCGGCAAAAAAGCCAGAGCCGGCCCTGGTGACAGAGATGACAGAATGTAGGGAAGAGAATGGAAGAAATAAGGAAAGCAAAGGCAGAGAATTGCAAAGGAAGATAGAATATGTTTTTCATGCAAACAAGGATCAAGAGGTCAGTGCTGGAGACAACCGTACTAAAGAACGGCATGAGGAATCTGACACTGCTGAGGGCATTGCTAAAACAGTTGGAATGAGTAAACTTCAGCCAAATTTTGTCCAATGAGTGGGAGCTTCTCACCTATGCAGTAGAATGTAGCACTCTCAAAAGAGGATGGGGGCCAAATGCCAGAAGCAGATGTGCATTTCTCAGGAAGAGGAGAAGGAAGTAAAGATCCCAGTTCTCCCGAGGCAGACGGATCTGTGCAAAATACTCTACAAGTGGCAAAAAGCAGGCACCAGCCTTTGTACGAGGAAGTACTGTGGTTCATTCAAAGGATGGACCCAGGTTGGCTTTTTTCCTCCCTCAAATTTCCTGTATTGCGCTGGAGAGGTAGGAATACTGGAAGGGAACTGCAACTGGGAAATGCAGTTGTATCAGGTGGCAACATGGGCAAATGGCTGTAAAGACACAACTGTTATTCTCCAGCACAAAGTTAGTTTGCAACAGATTTATCATAATGCTGGGTCATTTCATTGTTCCAGAACAAGAAGTTGTGAATTCTCTTTCTCAAGCTAAATATTGGAAGGATTTGTTTTTCTGTTCCAAATATTCCATCTTGGCCCCTATTAACTGACTGCAACCAGCCTTATTAGTACATCACATGTTATAAGGCCAGGATTTCCAGAAGTGACTGGTGATGTGGAGGGCCCAGTTTCAGACACCGTAAAGGATCCTCATTTTCAGCAAATGCTGAGCATCCGCCGTCTGAAAATCAGGCTCCTTTAATGTGTCTTAAGCTGTTCACCCAAAATCACTAGGTGCTTTTAAAAATCTTGGCCAAGATAACTGTATTGTGGTGAGCAGCCGCCACTTTTGGTTGCTCCCCACAATACGGCTATCTTGGCCAAGATTTAAGTAGAAAGGGCAAATAGTTTTGTTATGATTTTTTTTCAGTTTATTTTATTCACAGAATTCCTTTGTGTTTTTCCTGTGCTCTGACTTCCAGTTGGTTCCCCCAATTGGGAGAGAGCAGAGGCTCCATCTTTCACCATCTCCCTGAAACCTCTTCACATTCTTAGCCAATCTGAAGTCCCTGCGTCCTCTCCACACTTTAGATCTTTCACTGAAGCAGCTAGCTGTCCACATTTCTCAACTGTCCTGCTCTTGAAGTGTTTTGGAGACCACGAAGATGGCCATTAAAGATCCCCTGGTGCTTTTCGAGAAGAGTAGGAATTAACTGGTGTCATCTGGCCACAATCTCTCTGTTTGACTTTAAGGCCATTTAGTTCTCAGCAAGCTGAGGTATAAATCTACAACGCATCAGCACTAACTGGCCATGTAGACTCTGCTATTGCACCTTAAAAGTTCTGTAGTGTGCTTTGATCTACTGTGGTTTCAAAGAGAAGTAGGTCAAAGTGCACTATTGAACTTTTTCGTGTGCGGTAGCAGGGTCCACACGGCCAGGGATTGCACGGCAAGCTAGAGCACTCTAGAGTTACATCCCAGCTTGCTGCCCGCTGACTGACACATGCAGACGTTTCTTCAGGTTTGCATGTCCCAGGCTGTGAGTGAGCTATTACTGAGTGTTTACTGCTCAGCAGTCACTGTGTTACGTGTATCTAACTCATTACTTGTCCAGGGGCTTTTGAGGTACTTGGTGAATAAAAGATGTCACAGTGTATATATAACTTAATTCTTACGTAAAAAAAAAAATTATTGGTCATTAGCTCCTATATAATGAGAGGAGCTCCTTCCATCGTGTCTTACATGTCTTGTTTTTAATCACTTCCTCTTAGGTTGCCAAATTTATTGGCTCTCCGCCAGGCTACGTTGGTCATGAAGAAGGTGGGCAGCTAACCAAGAAACTAAAACAGTGCCCAAATGCTGTGGTCCTCTTTGACGAGGTGGACAAAGCCCATCCAGATGTTCTCACCATTATGCTGCAGCTCTTTGATGAAGTAAGTCTGGCTGTCCGTGTCAGAGTGTGAGCATATGCAATACGACAGTGATTGATACAAGGGGCTGACTGGTACAGCTGGCATCTGGGTGTCTCAATCTAGGCACCCCAATTCATTAGTCAATTCTGAAAATTTGGTCTAGCAAATAACCCCCATCTTCCTATTTGAAGAACATAAGAACAGCCATACCGGTTCAGACCAGTGGCCCATCTAGTCCAGAATCCTGTCTTCTGACAATGGCCAACACCAGGTTCTTCAAAGTGAATGAACGGAACAGGTAATCATCAAGTGATCCATCCCTTGTCGTCCAGTCCCAGCACCTAGCAGTCAGAGGCCTAGGCCCTAGGGACACCTAGAGCAGTGGTTCTCAACCAGGGTCCGGGACCCCCTTGGGGGCCGCGAGCAGGTTTCAGGGGGGCCGCCAAACAGGACCAGCGTTAGACTCCCTGGGGCCCAGGGCAGAAAGCCGAAGCCCCACAGCATGGGGCTGAAGCCCGGATCCCTGAGCCCTGCCACCTGGGGCTGAAGCAGAAGCCTGAGAAACTTAGCTTCACAGTGCCCCCTGTGGTTTGGAGCCCCAGTCAGTCGCCCTGCTTGCTACCCCCTAACGCCGGCCCTGGCTTTTATATGCAGAAAACTAGATGTTGTGGCACAGGTGGGCCGTGGAGTTTTTACAGCATGTCGGGGGGCCTCAGAAAGAAGAAGGTTGAGAACCCCTGACCCAGAGCATGGGGTTGCATTCCTGACCATTTTGGCTAATAGCCGCTGATGACCTATCCTTTGTGGACTTATCTTTTTTTTTTTTAATCCAGTTATACTTTTGGCTTTCACAACATCCCCTGGCAACAAGTTCAACACGCTGACTGTAGGTTGTGTGACAAAGTATTTCCTTATGATTCTTTTAAACCTGCTGCCTATTAATTTCATTGGGTGACCCCTGGTCCATGTGTTATGTGACATGGTAAATAACACTTCGTTATTCGCTTTCTCCACACCACTCATGATTTTATAGACCTCTATCATATCCCCCCTTTCTTGTGTCTTTTCCAAGCTGAAAAGTCCCAGTCTTTTTAATCTCTCCTCAGATGGCAGCTGTTCCATACCCCTCATCATTTTGTTGCACTTCTCTGCACCTTTCCAAATTCTAATGTGTCTTTTTTGAGATGAGGCGACCAGAAGTGCACTCAGTATTACAGGTGTGGGCGTGCCATGGATTTATGCAGTGGCATTATGAGATGTACTATCTTATTACTGTCCCCTTCCTAATGAGTCCCAACATTCTGTTCGCTTTCTTGACGGCTGCTGCACATGGAGTGGATGTTTTTAGAGAACTATCCACAATGATTCCAAGATCTCTCTCTTGAGTGGTAACAGCTAATTTAGACCCCATCATTTTGTATGTATAGTTGGGATTATGTTTTCCAGTGTGCGTTACTTTGTATTTATCAACATTGAAATTCATCTGCCATTTTGTTGCCCAGTCACCCAATATACTGAGATCCCTTTGTAACTCTCCTCAGTCTGCTTTGGATTTACCTGTCTGGAGTAAATTTGTATCTCTGCAAACTGCTTACCTCACTGTCTACCCCTTTTCCCAGATCATTTATGAGACAAATTAGGAAAGAGCTTGTTACAAGATCACTGTAGGCCCAGAACTCAGCTGTCTAGTACAGCTAACGCCTGTCTTATCCACCGTACCAAACTGCCTTTCCTGTACCACACTGCCTTTCCAAGGACTTAACCCTGGGAAACAGCATAGTGCAGAGGTCTAGTGATCTAGATTAGTGGCTCTCAACCTTTCCAGACGACTGTACCCCTTTCAGGAGTCTGATTCATCTTGCGTACCCTAAGTTTCACCTCATTTAAAAACTACTTGCTTACAAAATCAGTCATAAAAACATAAAAGTGTCACAACACACTAGTACTGAAAAATTGCTTATTTTCTCATTTTTACCATATAATTATAACATAAATCAATTGGAATATAAATATTGCATTTACATTTCAGTGTATAGTCCATAGAGCAGTATAAACAATTCATTGTCTGTATGAAATTTTAGTTTGTACTGACTTCGCTAGTGCTTTTTATGTAGCCTGTTGCAAAACTAGGTAAATATCTAAATGAGTTGATGTAACCCCTGGAAGACCTCTGATTACTAGATTATTTTGATGGGTAATCAGAAATGAAGGGGAGTGGGACTGCACAGATTATACTGAGCAGTTGAGAAGGATAATGAATAATAATAATATCTGGGTAGCTCATGCCAAGAAAAGGTACACAGTCTCCTGTCCATTGCAGAAAACACAAAGAGTGAAATAGCAGCATTCTTCCTGTTTCACCGTGCAGACTCTGAGCGGTTCGGCTGTACCCCTTTAACATAAATAACGCTGTCTTTAGCAGGCATATATTGATATATCACTGCACCATACAGAGAAACACTATGGACTGAAAGGAGACCCAGGAGCCTGTTGAATCTGACCTAGCTACTCATCTAGTAGAAAACTCCATCAATATCTTATTAATGTTGTTTCTTATTAAGTACTTGTCTACTTTCTAAGTCAGCCTGATTGTGGTTATGATTTCTCTGGCAGGCTGTGATAGCATGTCTTACGGCTTTACTCCCCTACCCATGCACACTAATCTGGCCCTAGCAATAATGTTAGAGAGGGTATTGGCAGGAATCACAGACTCAGGAATCCCTGGTTGCCTGGCCATGTGTACTGTTTGCTCTTCAAGGGAAATCTCTCCTCATTGTCTGGTTTTGGAAGTTATGGCTGCACCTGTATAAGCTGATGGGAGGACAGAGATAAAAGCCCTGTGTCTCAGTGAGTCAGCTTACTGCCTAGAAATGGAGCTGGACAAACGTTATAGGTACTCCTGCGTGGTAGATTGAGTGTACAACCTATTATGGGAGGGTTTTGAAGCCTCAATCTGTCCTCAGAGGCAAACAAACTCCAAACCCCCTTTTTTTTCTTTGAAGGATTAATAACACAATTTTTTCTTGCATAGATCATCACAGCAGCAGCTAAATGTGAAATCAATTCCTGCACCACATGCTTGACAGGGCAATAACCTAAATGTTAATATCAAGCACCCAACATGGATTTGTGTCATTGTGCTGGGTATCTGCTGTTGTGTACATAGCAGCGGGGGAACGGGGGGGGAGGGACTGCCTTGGGACCTTGTTCTTTTTTGTTATTACTAAAGAAAATTAGTGTTTTTGAAAGGTTCCTATTTTAGTATTATAGGAGGAACAATGATAGAGAGGAGATCAGTGTTCACAACAGAGACAATCACCCCCCTGTGCAGGACACAAGCACCTGCTGCTATCCCCTCCAGTTAATACACTGCGGGTGATATTGGACAGTAGTTGCAGTTATAAGCCCTGGTTTGATCTGTCTGCGTGATCCCGCTGTACCATAGATTGCTCCGTATTGCTCAGTGTAGCTGCACTGTCAGTGTAACAGCTCGTCCCCTTAGTGTCCTTAGACAGCCCAGAGTCACTTAAAGGAGCCTAGCTCCCCTCTCAAGCCCATTTACTCTCCTTCCCCTCCCTCCCCCTCCCCACACACACACACATCCTTCGTCTAGAATGATGATGTCCCCATTATCAGTTTTCTGTTGACGATTTCCTAACCCTCTGTGGCTTGTCCCCCCCTACAAGGGGAAATTGTGCCTCCCCAATGATCTGAAAGCACTTTGCAAACACCGGTTCCACTAACACTCCCTCCCTACCCCCCGTGACGGGTGCAAGGGTACCTATGTTACCACCATAGCACAGAGAGTTATCTAAGTGACACGCCCACAGTCACTAGCCCAGGCTTCCTTTAGGCACTTTTAGAAATATCTCCCTCTTGGGAGGAAGGGTTTGGCACTCACATATTTGAAATCTCCCCCGTGCTTTTTGGCTCTCTCATTCAGTGTCACAGCACAACAGCCCTGTTAATGCAGATTTTGTGGTTTGTTCTTGTTGAAGGGCAGGCTGACGGATGGGAAGGGAAAGACCATTGACTGCAAGGATGCCATCTTCATCATGACCTCCAACGTGGCAAGTGATGAGATAGCCCAGCATGCCCTGCAGCTCAGACAGGAGGCCCTGGAAATGAGCAGGAACAGGATTGCCGAAAACCTAGGTAACAACCTCTACTATATACTCTAATTCCTCAAAGGAACCTTCTTCATAAAATTACCTCTGCACATCCCCACGATGTGGAGTCACATGCTTCACCTCATAAGCCACAGAGCCTTTATTGGCAGGAACCTTCCAATGCTGGTCAGTCGTGCGTCACCAGCTTCTTCTACCTTAGTCACTTGGACCTTCCAGCTAGTTCCTTCTTCCTCTAAGCCAGCCAGAGAATTCCCAGCAGGAACCGCAGTTGGATCCTGGTGAATGTTGTGACCTCATCTCTACTTTAGCCAGATGGCAGGCACCATATCCAGAGCCTCCAATAGGCTTTTGATCAAATATCTGCTATGGTTTCTGCATCCTATCCTCCATCAGGTTCTTGCTGGGGTTGACACATTTGAGACCCCCAATTCCAAAGCCCCCTGTGCCATGGGATGGTTTGTCATATGGACAAAGCCTTTGAGCTACTTGGTACCCATGAGATCAAGTTGTTAAGGGGAAAGTAATTTTCCTGGTGCAGCAACTTCAGCTCATTGAGTGAATGTGCTTCAAACGGATCCCCCTTACACCAGATTCTGCAAAGGTTAAGGTGGGGTTGTGGACTCCTCCCACCTTCCTTCCTAAGATGGCGATGGAATTCTACCTTAATGAGCCAATCTTCCTGCCAGTATTTGTTCCACAGCCACATGCTCATCCCATTGAGGTCCTTCTGCCCGAGCTCAGTGTTAAAAACTCCTGGAGCTTCTGCCTGGAGCAGACTAAAGGTCTTAGAAAGTCCATCCAGTTGTTTGTTTCCTTTGACACCAACTCAGTAGGCACTTCTAAACCGGTGCCTAGTTCTTCCTGAGGTGAGCTGCTGGACCTGCAGCGGGCACATGCTGTTGATCATGTGATCTGAGACAGAGCAGCTTTGGTTGCAGGCCTCAGGCAGTACAGGACATGCAAGGCATCACGTGATCTTCCCTATGTACATTTGTGAAGTTAGGAACATAGGACTGGAAGGAACCTCTGAGGTCACTGAGTCCAGGACTCTGTTCGGTTGCTTAGATTTGGCTTCTAGAGAAGCGTCCTGGTTCATGGTCTCAATGAGCCTGTTATTGAAGTAGAGTTGGCTACACACGCTCACCAACTTGACTCTTTTTCTCTTATTGCATCTGTTATTTGAACTGGCTAGTTTTGTAAAGTCGTCTTAGTGAAGGTCAGATCCTTGAGGCTCTGACCATCTATGCCTCTTAGTCACCTTTAGGGGGAGGTATTTTACCCCTCCTTCCAACATTCCTGTTCATTTGTTGGGCATTTGCCTTTCTTCTCAACACTGCCTGTTGCCGTGACTTATCGTTGTTCCTTTATGTTGAGACCTCTTCAGAGATTCCAAGGCCAGAAGGGATCATCCAGTCTGACCGCCTGTTTAACACAGATCACAGAACTGCCCCAAAATAATTCCCAGGGCAGATCTTAAAAACAGCCAGTCTTGATTTAAAAATTGTCTGTGATGGAAAATCCAACACGACCAGGGCCGGCTCCAGGCACCAGCCGAGCAAGCTGGTGCTTGGGGCGGCAGCTTGTAGGAGGCCCAATCCTAGGGCGGCACGGCTGCTTTTTTGTTGTTGTGGTTGTTCCGCTCCGGCTGCCCTGTAGGGGGCAGCGGCGTGGAGGACGGGAGCACCCTGCAGCAAGCCCGGCAGGGCAGCCCACGTCCTTCCCTCCCAGCCGACCGGAGCGGTGCAGAGCCCTCCCGGCAGTTGAAGCCCTGGCCACCCCCCTTCTC
>NW_020664781.1:1454694-1493326 GCF_002925995.2 Terrapene triunguis
TTTTGCTTGGGGCGGCCAGAAAGCCAGAGCCGGCCCTGACCACGACCCTTGGTAAATTGTTCCAGTGGTTAATTACACTCACCATTAACAATTTACGCCTTATTTCCAGTCTGAATTTGTCTAACTTCAACGTCCAGCCATTGGATCATACTACACCTTTCTCTGCTAAATTGCTAATAAATATTTGTTCCCCATGTAGACTGTAATAAAGTCACCCCTTAACCTTCTCTTTGTTGAGCTTAATAGGCTGAGCTCCTTGAGTCTGTCACTATAAAGTATGTTTTCTAATCCTTAATCATTCTTGTGGCTCTTCTCTGACCCCCTCCAATGTATCAACATCCTTCTTGAATTGCGGGCACCAGAACTGGACACGGGATTCCTCAAATTCCTTCCGCTCCAAGAGTGAGGCTCTTGCACAGATGGTATCTTTATTGACCTGAAATTCTGCCACATGGAAGATCTCATCTCGGAGGATTCCCCTTCGCCTACCCACCCATCTCCCCTCCAAGTCTGAGGGCGCAGCTCTTGAGGGGCCATACTTTATTTAGAATTTTTCTTAAATTATTAGAAATTGTATTTGTTTGTCCATTTTTATGGTACAATTTCCAGTTGGCTTAGTTTTTGAGGCGCTCTTGCGTCCCACACCATTCTTGAACTGTCTGGATGGTTCTAGGGTCTATGATGGTGATGGGTGTCTAACGAGCACAGAGCAGGACCTTTTGCATTATCCTTTCTTGCTTCTGAGCTCCAAAAACTTCTGAGCTAGAGAAGTTCTACCGTGACTCATGCCGGAAGCATCAGACCCAAGAGTGAGGATCCTGTGAGATGATCTTCAAAGAAGCAGAATTACAGGTAAGTAGCTTTCTCTTATTGAACATCAGCATAGGGCAATGGATAGGGTGCATCTTCTAAAAATTCAAATAAACGGTATTTGTAAGTAGTGGGAGTGGCTGAGAATTCAAATGTACATCTTAGTCCTCAGCTGCTCCCGGTCTTTAGTACACCGGACCCTCACTAGAATGTGGGGTTTTGGATCCATGCGCGGTCCCGCACTATAAGTGAATTTGCGCTATATAGATGCGCGTTCTAGCGAGGGTCCGCTGTAGTTGTTTTGTTTATAATCATAGCACCTAAGAATGCCAGTCACAGACCAGGCTCCCATTGTGCCAGGTGCTGTACAAACACAGAACAAAAGGACGGTCCCTGCCCTAAAGATCTGACAATCTGAACATAAGACAAGAGAGAATGGATGAACACACGCAGACAGACCAATGGGGGAGTACAAGGAAACATTGGAACAATATTGGTCAGCATGATAGGTAGTGGTTACACCACACCAGCTGTAATGACTGTCATCTTTAAAGTGGGCTGGTAATTAGGGGAACAGTTGTTCGTTCTTGGTGCTTAACTATCTATGTGAGAAGAGTTTAGTTTCTTTTTGGTGTCTTAAGCTTTCTGGAGAAGTGGCTGCTCTTGTCACACACATACAGCATCATCGCAGATGGTCATTCCAATGAGAACTTCACCTAACTAGGAAATCCACTGGAAATGGCTGAGAATTTGTTCTGAGTGATCTGCTAAACCTTCGGTGTGGAACTAGCAACCTCACAACTCTCACTGTCATGAAACCAAAAACTTTAATTATTAGTGATGGCCATGTATGTTTCTCAGCTTCTCTCTCTCTCGCTCGCTCTCTCACACATTTTTTAATCTTGAGTGGTAGGTGGCAGAACTCACTTTATACAGAACCTTTGATATTCAGTCAAAATAGGTAAAGAACAAGGCACATTTGCAACTGAACTTTCAAGAATAACATTTAAAAATGCCAAGTGCCACCTTCTAAACGAGGACAGAATTGAATTTTAATTTCTGGGAGATTAGTACAATTTACTGAGATGGCGGCAATGAATGACAACCTGCAAAATGTATTTTGGACTCTAAAGTCTGGTTGCAGTCGATTTTCATCTGCCGCCCTGTAATTTGCTGAGTTCTCAGCTTTGAGAGCTGCTTGAATGTTATGGGGACGAGCTCAGTATAAGCACCTGGATAAATAGAAGAGCTGCTTCTTCAGTATCTTTACATCTGTCTGTGAAACCAGCAAGCGTTACACGTGAAGAAGCTGTGCATCGAGGTTACCACCTTTGCTCTGTTTTGTTCAACCTTCAGCTTACAAAGGGCCTGCACAGTGGAACAATACCATGCCAAATTCATTGTTGTGTATTTAAAATCCCCCTTTTATCACCAGCTCTAGGCTTTTGTGCCACATTTTACTACAGAATGCATAAAAATACAAAGGGATCCTGGGTCTGTATCTAAAGACCCTCCCACCCCACTCAACCTGATTCTCTCCCCAACCCTGCTCACCCACTCCTACCCAATGAGCCCTCCACCAGGAAAACATCCGTGCATCAACACATGTGGGCTCTGTCATAGTAATGGAGGGGAGCAAATTCCAAAATTCAGGGGCCATCCCATAGAACGCCTCCCATTTAACCTAGGATTCGGTTAGCTCCAGCACCTCAGCTGCCCTGGTATCCCATGGGGAAAGAGGTGATCGCAAAGGGTCTGCACCATTTGGAGATTTGCATCTAAAAACCAACACCTTCAGTTGTCCCCAGACATCTACAGCAGAACAATGCCACTTTAGGGCCCTGCCTGCCATAGCTTGACGTGAATAATGGATGCCAGTGGTACTAGCCAGGTGGGTAAGGCTTTCAGGATCCAGCCCTTAGAGCGTATAAGATGGGACTTTCAAAGAGCTGACCATTGGCATGCTTTCAGAAATTCTCCCCATAGCATCTTTCACGCAAGCAATAGCTCAACAAAAATTGCTGCATTAAATAATGTAGCTAACTAATTGCAGAGGGAGAGAGAAATGAAGAGAGATTTTTAGGCTATAAACAGCTAATTGCTAAGTGCAAGTTTTGCTGTTTGCTAAAGAGATTTAAAAATGCAGAGCTCGGAAAATAGTGCAGAGCCTACGCCTGTATGTCTGACTGATCAGGTGTGACAGCCATAAGCATAACAACACTAGACGGCAGGGTACTTTGTGTGTAATGTAATCAGCATCGGTCATGACATTTGCTCCACAATCCATAGATAATCTATGGAGGCCAGGCCAGGTCCTGTGTTATCGAAGAGGTCTCCTTACGGAGATGAATTGAGAGCTCTCTGGGATTATGAGAGCATGGTACAGAGGGTCCCATGCACAGTAAGTATCATCAGTGAGCTGTAGTCCCCTCTGGTATATGCAGCTGGCACAGGGTGGGTCCATGGGCTATGAGATCTCCATGCACCCCAGGCATAGTGAGGCCATTTGCTCACGTATATTTGACAGGCACAGTGGATCCCATGGAGTAGGTCAGTGGGGTACAAAGAACAAGCTTCCTCCCATGCGTGCTAATTCTTTAACCTGCTTATTCTTGAGAAGCCGGTGGGCTTTGATCGCGAGTGACGGTCATGGCATGCACAAAGGCAGCTGCAGAAAGCCATGCTGCCAGCAGGGTAGTACCTGTGCGGTCCTTGAGGCAGTGCATGCCCATGCCTGTATGAGGACTTCCTGGGTCTCTTTTCCAGAGTCTCCCGTAAGCCTCAGTCTTCTGTTCCTGCCCATTTCCTCACTCCTATGCAAAGTGCCGTGTCTGTTCGCTCTTCCAGGGGTCAGTGAGACACGAGGCGCATCCTGTGCCCTGCCTTAGACATTTATACTCTGTGACTTTGTCTCCTTTCAGATGATGTCCAGATGACTGACAAGATAACCATCTCGAAGCAATTCAAGGAGAACGTTATTCGCCCAATCTTAAAGGTACAGAGGGTTTTATTTATTGCCTATTTCAGATATCCTAGATTTTCATCCCTGGGCCGTTGTTGCTGTTTATTTTCGATCACCCAGAAGTGTGCTAGGTGTGCAGTCTCTGCCTTGACAGCTTACAGTCCAGCGGGTGGCCTGGCAGGGGAAGGACTAACTTGGGATTCTCCCCCATCCCAATCCTGGCCCAGCCTCTGTGCTCTGCAGCAGAGTGAGGGGACCAGAAAAGCGTATAATGCCATGGAGATTCTGGGTGTTGCTGCTGCCCATAGGCAGCTGAGACTGGGCTGGGCTGCCTAAGTTACGCCACGGCTGCACCGGTCTCCAAAACAGCCCAGACTCCCGCTCCTTGTAACAACACAGCGGGAGTGAGCTTTGGGGAGGGCTTTGGCTGAAGCGGGACCTAGGGTGCGGAATGGACCGTGGTGAGGCAGGAACCCTCGGAGCAGCCAGGCCTGGGGCGATGATCTTATCGTCCACTCCCGTTTCAATACAGCCAGGCCTCAGGGAGAGGGTGAGCTTGGGCTTTGTGTGGCGTGCAGGAGCCAGTCAGGGAAGGCATGCGCTCACAGTGGCCTCCTCCAAAGATGGCTTCAGTGTTGCAGCTGGGTTGGCCAGTAGAAAGCCACTGGCAGGTTCCCCCGGGTTCTCTGACTTGTCTCATTTCCGCCAGTCTGTGGAGCAGGAACACAAAAGCTCTGCCCCTCCCCAAGCCTCCCTGGCCCACTGTGAAAGGCCCCAAGGAGTGAATGACAAGGAGCTCTGATTATTCATAGCGCCCTTGACTCATTTCTTGTGGGCACTGCAGGTGCGGGTCTGAGTCTGGAGGGGTGTGAGTGAAGGGAGACGGGAGGCTTGGCCCGCTGGTACAGAGAAGGTATTCCATGCATGGAGGGAGGCATGGGGAAGGCACGGAGATGATTATGGAAGGAGAGGACAAATGGGGGCATATGGCATCACTGGCAAAAGGGGAGAAGTGATAAGACTGATAGCTTTCTTTGATAGGATAACGAGTCTTGTGGATAAGGGAGAAGCTGTGGATGTGGTATACCTAGACTTTAGTAAGGCATTTGATACGGTCTCACATGATATTCTTATCGATAAACTAGGCAAATACAATTTAGAAGGGGCTACTATAAGGTGGGTGCATAACTGGCTGGATAACCGTACTCAGAGAGTTGTTATTAATAGTTCCCAATCCTGCTGGAAAGGCATAACAAGTGGGGTTCCGCAGGGGTCTGTTTTGGGACCGGCTCTGTTCAATATCTTCATTAACGACTTAGATATTGGCATAGAAAGTACGCTTATTACGTTTGCGGATGATACCAAACTGGGAGGGATTGCAACTGCTTTGGAGGACAGGTTCATAATTCAAAATGATCTGGGCAAATTGGAGAAATGGTCTGAGTTAAACAGGATGAAGTTTAACAAAGACAAATGCAAAGTGCTCCACATAGGAAGGAAAAATCAGTTTCACACATACAGAATGGGAAGAGACTGTCTAGGAAGGAGTACGGCAGAAAGGGATCTAGGGGTTATAGTGGACCACAAGCTAAATATGAGTCAACAGTGTGATGCTGTTGCAAAAAAAGCAAACGTGATTCTGGGATGTATTAACAGGTATGTTGTGAGCAAGACACGAGAAGTCATTCTTCTGCTCTACTCTGCGCTGGTTAGGCCTCAGCTGGAGTATTGTGTCCAGTTCTGGGCACCGCATTTCAAGAAAGATGTGGAGAAATTGGAGAGGGTCCAGAGAAGAGCAACAAGAATGATTAAAGGTCTTGAGAACATGACCTATGAAGGAAGGCTGAAAGAATTGGGTTTGTTTAGTTTGGAAAAGAGAAGACTGAGAGGGGACATGATAGCAGTTTTCAGGTATCTAAAAGGGTGTCATAAGGAGGAGGGAGAAAACTTGTTCACCTTAGCCTCTAAGGATAGAACAAGAAGCAATGGGCTTAAACTGCAGCAAGGGAGGTTTAGGTTGGACATTAGGAAAAAGTTCTTAACTGTCAGGGTGGTTAAACACTGGAATAAATTGCCTAGGGAGGTTGTGGAATCTCCATCTCTGGAGATATTTAAGAGTAGGTTAGATAAATGTCTATCAGGGATGGTCTAGACAGTATTGGTCCTGCCATGAGGGCAGGGGACTGGACTCGATGACCTCTTGAGGTCCCTTCCAGTCCTAGAATCTATGAATCTATGAGACCAGATCAGTGATGTAAGCCAGGGTAGCCTTTACATTTAAGCTTGATGCAGTGGATAATGGGCACCCCGCCCCAATCCAGCTAACCAACATCGCGTGGTTTTATACATAGGGCTATGGCAAATAACCCCTGTCCTCACTCATCAGGTAAGCCTGTTAGAGCCCCGCTACCAACAACTGCCTTTAAGCATACTGGGGAGCCAGTGTGGTTCTGTTCCCAGTATGGACAAGGCCAAATTGGGGAGCTGAGCCCCACGCCCAATGCCATGAAAAACATAGCAGTAATGTTACCCTCCATCATGTGGTGTCACACCCAGATGTTCAGACACAGTCCCTCTCTCATACACACATACACACACAGCTCCTGGTGCTGAGGGGTTAACTCGTCGATGGAGGAGGTTCTGCTGTTGCCACAAGCAGTGAGTGTATGTGAGCCGGTTAATGGATGGCAGCAGAACTCCCAATTGAATTACAGCCCAGTATTCAATCACCAGCGTAAGGGCCGTGCACAGAATTGACATGTTCCAAATATATATATATATAAAAAACACATGTAATGTGTCAGAATGACAAATTCTGGAGCTTAGCTTCTGTTCTTTTGCTCTTACGCTTCTTTAAGAAGTTTCTAAGGCAACTCTGCGTGCTGCTGGACTTGCCCTTCCAACACAAACAAGGAGCTTTGCCTTCACTGCAGATGGCACATTCCTTGTGTAGACGTGGAATCAAATCTCCTCTTGCTGACCCGAGTATTGTAGAAGTTAGAGATGAGAGACTTATTAGGGCCTCGAGTCCGTTCACTATTCCCAGACAGTACAGAATCGTTCCCAAGAGCGCATTCTTCAGTGCTTCTGTCTAGTTTTAAAGAGAGACCATTTCCCACAGCACCTAGCAGGCACTGGAAGTTTCACTGGTGGTAGGCAGCTGCCCAGCTCTGTGCCACATAAATCTGCTATTAATAACAACACTTAACGATGGCATGGGGTGTTACATCTTCAGAGCACTATACAAACCTGAAGGCATCCTCACAATCCATATGTGAGGTAGAGCAATATTTGTTTAAAGCTGGAGAAAATGAGATCAAAGAGCTTTGGACCAATATTTTTAAGCTTCCTCTAATTTTGAATTCCTGCATTTTTAGGCACCCATCTTGAGACGCTCAGAGCTTGAGGTTCAAAACACCCACAGTTTTCATTGACATTAGCAGGAGCTGTGGTGCAGGAGTCTCAGATCAGACTCTCAAAAACACAGGCACACAAAATCAGTGGGCACTTACGAAAAATTGGGCCTAAGTGACTTGCACAATGATACAAGTGAGTGTCGGAGCCGAATTTAGAACACGGAGATTTTCAGTTCCTTCCTGTGCTGCTTTTAGACTTATGAATTCCTCACCTTAGCACCCAAGCGTCAGTGCGTGAGAGGCTCTCGATGGTGGGGATCTGGCATTTCTGGTGCATGCACTTGGCGCAATGGTTATTAGCCACATGTTGTGTTGTGGGAGGCAGTGTAAAGAGCAGTTTGGAGGCAGGCATGATTTCCTGGGGATCTCCTCTTCTAGTGCCAGCAGCTCTCCAGAGTGTCCTGTGGCTTAGATTTCCAGCCTGCTGCTGCTGATCTTTGCCCTTTCTCCTCGGCAGGCTCACTTCCGAAGAGATGAGTTCCTGGGAAGGATCAACGAGATCGTTTATTTTCTCCCGTTCTGTCACTCGGAGCTGATCCAGCTTGTCAGCAAGGAGCTGAGCTTTTGGGCCAAGAGGGTAAAACCAGACCATTGCTGAATGTATTGCTTTGGGGTTCCCCTTCCCCTTAATCCATACGCAGCCGGAGGCCCTAACCAGACTTTTGTCCTATAACCTTCTTGTGCCCAAGTGAACTAGTTCACAGGCATGACCCCCCTCTCCTCCATGCCATGCTGGAGCAGAGCAGCGTGGATTCCCTAAAGCATCATGCACTTCCTGGAGCTTATCAGAGTCACTTGCTGCTGTGCTTGCACATGGAGCTGAGTTGCAAGGGCTTGTGGGTGGGGAATTCTGGGGGTGTGGGTGTGGAGTATGTGTTACGCATCATTAGCTCTATCGTCAAATGAGAGCAGGATACCTGGGTAGGTATGTTATACACCTGTGCGGCTCAGGATCCTCCAGGCCTGGCAGACACCCATGACCCACAGCCCATGTTATACAGTTTTTGTCTCACCAGAGCTCTGGCTGGGGGTAACCTCAGCATCCCTCCATGCCAATGCTCAGTGTGTTCTTGGCCTCCAGATAATCATTTCCTGGAGCAGCTGGAGCCAACTGGACCGTTCCTTAACATGCTGTCCCTTTCTCATTCTGCAGGCCAAAGTGAGACACAACATCACTTTGCTGTGGGACAGGGAGGTGATGGATGTGCTGGCAGACGGCTACAATCTGCACTATGGCGCCCGGTCTATTAAACACGAGGTAAGGCATGATGTGCTACCTTGCCCTGTCCGTCTGCCTTCTGCACCCAGCAGCGCAGACTTCCCCTTGCACACCAGCCTGGTTCTGGACAGGCCACGCGTGTTACAGGCGGTCTGCTTGGGAAAGGCTGGAGAGAGGCAGGAAACTCTTCACTGGGATTATTGTTTGTATCTTTCCTGTGAAGAGAAGCTCCTTCAGTGACCATGAGTCTGAGGGAGAGAAAATAGTGACTGATAGTTTTGAAAACACACCTCTCTCTTGGTCTTGCGTTTGTTTCTACTCTGACACCTGTTAAAGTCACAAAGAGATTACTTGATTGAAAGGTTCCAGGCATACGGGGTTCAGAAGCAGCTGGAGCTGTTTGGCGTTCAGGGCGCGTACTGCATTCACCCAACAAAGCAGTGCTTGTTCACTTCCCCCAACTCCAGCCCGGCGAGTGGTGGTTGGCCCTGATCCTAGGAATTAGAGATGAAAGAGACCCATTAGAGGTAATCCGCTGTGTCCCCTGCAGATGCCAGGTTGTTCCCTACCAGGCCGATCTAAGAGGGCAGAAGATTTGCTAATGGCGGGTGTTTTCCTTCCCGCAGGTGGAGCGTCGTGTTGTGAACCAATTAGCTGCCGCCTACGAGCAGGACCTTCTGCCAAGAGGCTGCACCTTGCGAATCACGGTGGACGATTCGGACAAACAGCTGCTGAAAACCAAGGACAGCTCCGCCCCTGACAAGGAGGAGAGGAAGGCCCCGACGCTGCGGCTGGAGATAGTCGAGAAGGACAGCAAAAGCCGAAAACTGGACATCCAGGCTCCCGTGAGCCCTGACGAAATTTCCTTTATGTTATAGGCACAGGGAACGCCTCGCACACCACGTTCAGCCAAAACGGCCCACGGCGGCACGCTTCCGGTTGTACTGGTCATGAATAAAATAACCACGAGACACGGAATTTGCAAAATGGCCCATCAGTGAGTAAGGACAATGGTGGTGGATCCAGGCCCCCAGAACTGGAGGGTGGGGTTCTGGAAGGTGACGCGCTCTTTTTGTTTGTTATTGACTCTCCTAGGCAGGAGAGACCATAGGCTAACTCTCCGGTGTCTGCACTGAGTCAGGGTCGGACACCTCCATCGCAGGCTAGAGCCCTAGCCACTGTCCCAGTGACGCACTGTGCTGCCATTCGCTTTACCTGAAGGATGTGGAGAGGGGGTGGATATATTGCAGCGTGGAAACTCTTCAAGTCAGAGGAAGTACTTGAAGGGGGTTTTCAAAGAGGAAGTTAAGGCACATTCCAAGTCAGACCAGCTGTAGCAAGTCTGGCTCCGGTAAGAATTTCTGGAGAGAACAGGGGTGTATGGACAGCTAACTGCAGAATGTGCGGGGATGGCTTTGCAGCTGAGAGGAGCCATGTCAGATGCTTGGCTTTGTGACGGCTTGGTTTTCACAGTCCCCGTGTGCCCCCCGGCCCTATGGGCTTCAGACACATCCTTTAATTTATTTCAATAAAATTCAAAATCTTTATATGGCATTCTGCTTCCTAGCAAGGGTGGAGGGATTGCGATTGGTAGGAAGGAAATGGGGATTTCCCCTCCCTTATGAACAGGAGCAAGTGGTGTAATGGTGGACTACAGTAACTTACCTGTCTGTGAAACCCCTCCCTTGCCAGCTCTCAAATGGGAACCATGAATAATAGAGACGAGTTTCCATCTTTCAGTCCTGGCCTGGTGAGATCATGGTCTAAACCCATTCACTGAATGCTGATGCTGTTCCTCACGCTTCCGTCTCTCTGCTGCTGGCTAGATGGTCTCTGCCCTGCAGGTCGCTTTTCTGGCAAATATTAAATATTTCATGGTTAACCTAAACGTCTTCGCTGTTGCGATGTCAGAGCTCAGAGCAAAGTTCCCCGGGCCAGACAAATTGAAAGATGCATTGTCTGTTACAAGTAAAAATTGGATTTGTTCCCTGAGCGATTGTAAGGTCCTCCCTCTGCAGGTTTAACTCGTTAGAGATGTCGCCATTGCTGCACTAACTGAACCATTTGTGTGCCGGATGTCCTTCCCTGCAAACCTAACAGACTCTCACTTCTGTGCATTCAAATCAGCGCAGTCATTTTGTTTGGTTTGGTGTCTGTAGCATGAGCCCCACTGAACACTTCACAAGTACTTACTCCTGGCTTCAGAGAAGGAAAACAGTCGTGTGCTCAAAGATCCTGTTGCATTTTTTGCAAGAATTGGGGGTTAGCTGCAGAATCCAATAGGATACAAAGTTCTTCAGAGCCTCTCCTAAAACCAGCTGCTGTTATAATCGGGCTGCGTGTCCGTGGTGGGTGACTGACCCCTTCCTGGTATTTCCAGTCGGTAAAACTCTTCGGGATCCTACCAGGTGTAAAGATGCTGTGTAAGGGTTGGTCATTATTATGAATATAAAATGAAAGTAAAGCTGAAGAAAAGCCCTTCAAATAAATGACTTGGAGCCCAAACCTCATCGATTTAAACAGGAATCTTGGGCATCCAAGGAATAACAGACCAGGTATCACAAATAAATACCACAGTGACGGGTGCAGTATAAGAATCTGAATAGAGAAGGGTGGTCCAGTGGTTAAGGCCTGGGACTTGGGAATGCTGAATGCAACTCCATGCTCTGCCACAGATCTCTTGAGTGACCTTGGGCAAGTTCCTTAATCTCTCCGTGCCTCGATTTCCCATCTGTAGTTCCCCACTTCCTTTCCTCACAGGGGTGCTGCGAGGATAAATACAAGGCGCCTGGGTACCACAGTAATGGAGGCCACACAAATACCTGGAATAAAATAGATCTGGGCCTTAAAAAGCCGAATTTAAAACAAGCCAAAACGTCTGTATATCCAGTGCTAAGCGACGCTACAGCCATGGGGTGCAAGATAGGCAGAAGGCAGCACCAAATGATGGAGTTCAAGCTTAGGTTGATTTCAAAAGTGCAGCTGACTCAGAATTCAGAGTGGGTCCAGCACTATAGGAAACCAGCCAAATCACTGGGGTAACTTGGGGGAAGAGTCTGTAATCAATGTATTAGCAGGAGTGTTGTAAGCAGGACACGAGAAGTAATTCTTCCGCTCTACTCCCATCCTGATTTGGCCTCAACTGGAGTATTGTGTCCAGTTCTGGGTGCCACCTTTCAGGAAAGAGGTGGACAAACTGGAGGAAGTCCAGAGAAGAGCATCAAAAATGATTAAAGGTCTAGAAAACATGACCTAGGAGGGAAAGTCCAAGTCAGTCAGGCCCCGCTGGGAGGCTCGCTGCTGCGGGCTGTGCAGCCGTACCCACAGGGAGCCAGCAGGAGAGCCAAGGATAAAACACAGGCGTCTTGTCAGCCTTTCCTGGTGAATGGAAATAGCCAAAGGGCACCGTGTGAGGACACGGCAGCTGGGGGCTTTATTCTGGCCTCTGCCACAGGTTTTCCATGCGAACTTTCCCAGTGAACATTAACCTGCTCGCACCGGAGTTCCCCCATCTGTCAGAGGATTAGACTGCTTCCCTGCCTCGTGAAGAGCTACCAGGGTTAATCCCTTCATGTTCGTGAGCGCCCCAGACACCCTACTGATGGGGGGCCTTAGGAATGGCTGCTAATGAACAGTGTCTACGGGTCCTGGCCGCAGAACGACGGGAGGAAGGAGTCTCCTGAAACGAAGCTTTACCACTTCCAGAAGCTGCCAGGGTTAGGTCTGACTAGGACATTTTGGCCGCAAGACTCTCACTGGGGACTTCACTCTTGCTGTTGATTTGACATGGAAGGGTGCTCAAGTACTACGGAGATGAGTGGCCCTACAACACCTTAAGACACATTCCCATTGACATTAACAGGAGCTGGGTAGCTAAACCCCCTGCTCAGCTTCGGAGATCTCCGTCGTTGTCTTTAACTGACCAACTGGAGACATCCCCAAACCAACCCTGCTGTAATAATGTCTGAAAATGCACTAAAGGAGCTTCCCTATTCTTTTTTCCTGTGGTCACAGCATAGCGCCTAGGAGGAAGATCTGAAGGCCCTGCCATCCAACAGAGGCCTTCATTAGGGAACTGAAATGAAGAGACGAAAACAAGCTGAGATTGTCTTCCAGGCGTCTCCGGAGGAACACTGCTCTCCCACCTGGGCTCTAAACTCTTCCAAATGAATCTGCTAGGATGATGGAACCCCTCCCATTGTGCTGGGTGTTGCACATAGACATACACAGGGCAGGAGGGGAAAGAACCACAGAGAGGTGAGGTGACTTTCCCCAGGTCAGCGGCAGAGGCAGGAATGGACAGCAGACCTTCCAACTCCTAGTCTTATGCCCTTACCCACAAGACCTTGCTTCCTCCTCTAGATCCACTTCCTGGGCCCTAGTTTCTATCTAGGTTCTTATATAGCCTCTATTGCCATACTGCAGGAGATAGGCAGGTTCACAGCAGCGAGCTGGGGGGGAAGAGAACCTTCTATTCCAAATCATCCTGGTAAGAATGCTTAGCTCTTATACAGCGAGGTTCTACTTTGCAGGGGCATCCCGAAGCAGCTGTGAAAAATGGGGCTGAGAGAGACTGTGACACATTACTGTGCTAAAGCTGATAGATCAGACCAATGGGCCACAGTCACTTAGGGAGATGTGTAATCCTTGAATAACAGAGTCCTGGAACTGGGGTGGGAAAGACCTACTATTCTTTTTTTCTTCCTCTAATTATCTCCCTTATATCACAGAATATCAGGGTTGGAAGAGACCTTAGGAGGTCATCTAGTCCAACCCCCTGCTCAAAGCAGGGCCAATCTGCAGACAGATTTTTGCCCCAAATCCCTAAGTGGCCCCCTTAAGGATTGAACTCACAATCCTGGGTTTAATAGGCCAATGCTCAAACCACTGAGCTATCCCCCCCCCCATTCATTGAATAGTTACCCTCATGGTGTTAGGCTGCCTTCAGACTGGTGTAAGGTAGTGGGGATCAGACTTGGTGGGATGGCATGGGGTACCTGAGAGCAGAATTTGGCCCTTAAATGTTTTTGAAGGTGACATGCAAAGGAAAATCACATTGGGACTGTGCCCTTTCTTGCATTTTTCTGATAGAAAAAGGAAAGAGTGCAAAGATCTTGGGGTTTTGTTGCTCCCCCTCACCTTAAAAAAAACAACCAATTCCTAACCTTAGAAAGTCAAGTCTCGTCTGTACTGGAAGACTGTCTAGATGGCTGGAGAAGTGGGAGTTTACAATGTTCGATGTGCCACGGAAGCGGAGCCTGATGAGCAGGGCCGTGATTTGATTTGGGTTTTGTTACTTCTAGTTCTTAACACCCGTTTAAACACTTGGAAGCAGAGTTCTCCTTCTGCTGGGGTTTGAGAGAGCACCCGAGCCACATCTGAGTCTTCCAAGGGCGCCTCCAACAGAAACTGAGAAGACAAGACTACAGCAGGGGGAAAATATATTCTTGGGGGGCCTTCTGTATTCACCACAAAGCCATGAACAAATCTATTTCCCCCTTTGCAAATCACCTTTCGGGGCTGTCCATAAATCTATCCACGGGGGCTTGCTTTACAAAGGTCCCCCTATCAGCTTGTGCTCGTGTCCTGTTTCAAATCATAACCAAGGGCTCCCGTCAGTGGGGATTTTGGGTTGCATCTCACCCTGCACTTTGCAGGGCCTGTCTGTGGCGGGGGAGTACTCCCAGGCTATCTGCAGCTGAGGCCGCGCAGGCTGCCTCATGCCACCTGCAATGTTGGGCATGTCAGCTGGGGCTAAAGAAGAAAAGACACTAGTTACAGAAATGTGAAAAATGTGTCCCAAGGGACTGGAGTGAAAAGGAAGGGAGCCACTGTTTGGCTGTTCACATTCCTGGTGAGCTGGGCCATACATATGTATCCCTGGGGTGTGCTGCTAGAGAGCCATTACCATTGTAAAAGGGAAAACCCAGCTAGCCCTCCCACTTAGTCAGGCCAGACCTCCCACTACCCAGCAAAGACAGGAATATTGGCCACCAAGCACCATGCAGGTTAGGGGGGGTTATCCTTTTACTCTCTGTTTTGTGTCTGATTGTAATTAAATGTGTGTGTCTGTCTGTGATCGTAATTAAATGTGAGTGTGTGTGTGTCTGATATTGAGACAAGGTGGGCCAACTTCTGTTGGTGAGAGAGACAAGCTTTCTTCACCAAGTTCTGCGTAAGCTCGAAAGCTTGTCTCTCTCACCAACAGAAGTTGGTCCAATAAAAAGGTACCATCTCATCCACCTTGGGTCTCTAATATCCTGGGACCAGCCTGGCTACACCCCCACTGCATGTATCTATCACTACAATTTTCAAACCTCAGTGCCTAAAGTTAGGCTCCTAAATCTACATTTAAGCCCTGAACATTAGTGGCCTAAACATCAGGTGGGTTGAAACCAATAAAATGTGCGGGTTGTCACTACTGAAAATCAGGCCATGTATTTAGTGGCCTAAATATAGATTTAGGAGCCACTTCAATGTGAAAATTTTGTATATATATGTGTGTGTGTAGCTAGATTCTTATAAAAATGCACTATCCCAGGCATAAAATCTACTTACCTGCCATTTATCATGATCAAAATGAAAAAACCTGTCTGAGTTAATTCTTGCCCTAAGCAAGTGCAGTGGAGTAAGAGTGAAGGACCCTACCCATGTGTTACTGCGCTGGAAGGATTCTGATTAATTGCACAGCTTGGATGGCACATGAACTGTTAGAATAATCCAGAGTCAATAGCAAGGAGGCCAGCTGGAGAACGGAGCGCTGGATGTTAGGCAGGGTCCATGAGTGGGTGGCTGCAGTATACATTTACATACCCATGCTAGACTGCAGGAGTGTCATAGAATCATAGAAGATTAGGGTTGGAAGGGAGCTCAGGAGGTCATCTAGTCCAACTCCCTGCTCAAAGCAGGACCAATCCCCAACTAAATCATCCCAGCCAGGGCTGCGTCAAGCCAGGCCTATCCATAGAACAATCTGGATTTGCTTCCTCCGTGTCTCCAACGTTCCAGTGTAAACACAATCTCTCTCCAGCACTGTTTCCCTTCTGCCTACTAAAGGTTGACGGTGCATGTCGATATACGCTGCAGCAGGGAGAGCGGATTTTCCCATGGTGGATGCCTTTTGTGCATTGCCTCCATGTGAGAGGAAATGTCTGCGTGTTCCGGATTCAACCCCTCTGCGCCATCAGTTGAAGGCTGGGGAATAGCCCTGTTCACATCTCCGAGGCATCCAAGGAGACCTCCAACAAACCCAGGGAAGACAATCGGACACGTCTGATGTTTCTAAGATAAACCAAGCCGGGGGGGAAACCCTCTCAGAACTTCTCTATCCCTCCTAAAGAAACAAATAAGATTACAAACGTGAATGGTTTGTCCTTGGTAGGTCACCTTTACCAGTACTCATCTGTCTTTCATCTCTCCCGGGCAGGGGAATATTGCTGAGGCTGGTGTGCAGGCAAGACTACCGCCCCATGTAGACAGACAGGGCTCCCTTGATGAATTAACTGCGGGGCCAGATTTGTAAACTGGTCTCCTAATTTTGTGCGGCCCGATATGGGAGATTTGATCGCTTGGGGTTGGCAAGACTGTTGTGTGCTCTTTAGAAACAGTCTGCCAGCAGAAGGTGAAAACCCTACGAGCTGAGATAACGGGGCTGGGAAGGAGCACGCTGCCCAGCCTGATGCCTGGCTCCTAACGTCTCCCCCCTGAATCTGCAGCAATGGCGCCTTGAGGGCAGTCTGCCCCACCGGCTGCTTTTCCTTGCTGTCAGGACTCAGGGCCGGCAGCGGAGCCAACCTAATGGGCACAGCTGGCTTGTAGTGGGCTGCCTGATTGGCTACCGCGCCTGACTGGTCGGACAGGACAGCAGACTGGCTCTTAAACCCTGGATCCCAATAGGAGCAGCTGAGTGTCTGATCAAAGCGTTTGCTCAGAGCGCCTGCCTTATTCCAGCCCTGCTCCTGCCTTGCCTTATGCCAGGTACGTGGCTCTAGGGTGACCAGATGTCCCGATTTTACAGGGACAGTCCCGATTTTGGGGGCTTTTTCTTATATAGCCACCTATTACCCCCCACCCCCATCCTGATTTTTTAAACTTGCTGTCTGGTCACCCTACCTGGCTCTGACCCTCGGTTCTAGCACTTAGACTCTGACTCCTATTCCTGGCTACCGACTCCTGCTCTAACCATTAGGCATGACCACCTACATCCCAGTCTCTGACGCTTGCTTTTTGCTAATTCATAGATTCATAGATTCTAGGACTGGAAGGGACCTCGAGAGGTCATAGACTCATAGACTTTAAGGTCAGAAGGGACCAGTATGATCATCTAGTCTGACCTCCCGCATGATGCAGGCCACAAAAGCTGACCCACCCACTCCTGGAATAATTCTCTCCCTTGACTCAGCTGTTGGAGTCCCCAAATCGTGATTTAAGGACTTCAAGTCGCAGAGAATCCTCTAGCCAGCGACCTCTGCCCCATGCTGCGGAGGAAGGCGAAAAACCTCCAGGGCCACTGCCAATCTACCCTGGAGGAAAATTCCTTCCCGACCCCAAATATGGCGATCAGCTGAACCCCGAGCATGCGGGCAAGATTCTCCAGCCAGACCCTCGGAAAAAGTTCTCTGTAGTAACTTTTAATATCCCATCATTGACCATTGTTACTAATTACCAGCGATGGCACGTTATTGACCTATTGACTGAAATCACATTATCCCATCAAACCATCCCCTCCATAAACTTATCAAGCTTAATCTTAAAGCCAGAGAGGTCTTTCGCCCCCACTTTTTCCCTCGGAAGGCTGTTCCAGAACTTCACCCCTCTGACAGTTAGAAACCGTTGTCTAATTTCAAGCCTAAACTTCCCGACGGCCAGTTTATATCCATACCAGATACATGGAGACTCCTGAGGTGGTGTAAAACTAGTATAATGGCTCTACATCTCTCCCCCATGAAGTCTCAAAGGTAGGGTACATGGGTGGAGCCCTGCTGGGCTCAAACTGTTCTCAGCTGCTGGAATAGTCCTTTGGGACCTAGGCAGCTTAATACAACAGCAAGCAGCCTAAGGATTGCTCTAGCTTGAACAAGGGTCCAAACTCCAAATATAGGGGGGTACAATGTGACAAATCACTTAACGGTCATCGAGTCCAGTCCCCTGCCCGCATGGCAGGACCAAATACTGTCTAGACCATCCCTGATAGACATTTATCTAACCTACTCTTAAATATCTCCAGAGATGGAGATTCCACAACCTCCCTAGGCAATTTATTCCAGTGTTTAACCACCCTGACAGTTAAGAACTTTTTCCTAATGTCCAACCTAAACCTCCCTTGCTGCAGTTTAAGCCCATTGCTTCTTGTTCTATCCTTAGAGGCTAAGGTGAACAAGTTTTCTCCCTCCTCCTCATGACACCCTTTTAGATACCTGAAAACTGCTATCGTGTCCCCTCTCAGTCTTCTCTTTTCCAAACTAAACAAACCCAATTCTTTCAGCCTTCCTTCATAGGTCATGTTCTCAAGACCTTTAATCATTCTTGTTGCTCTTCTCTGGACCCTCTCCAATTTCTCCACATCTTTCTTGAAATTCGGTGCCCAGAACTGGACACAATACTCCAGCTGAGGCCTAACCAGCGCAGAGTAGAGCGGAAGAATGACTTCTCATGTCTTGCTCACAACACACCTGTTAATACATCCCAGAATCACGTTTGCTTTTTTTGCAACAGCATCACACTGTTGACTCATATTTAGCTTGTGGTCCACTATAACCCTTAGATCCCTTTCTGCCGTACTCCTTCCTAGACAGACTCTTCCCATTCTGTATGTGTGAAACTGATTTTTTCTTCCTAAGTGGAGCACTTTGCATTTGTCTTTGTTAAACTTCATCCTGTTTAACTCAGACCATTTCTCCAATTTGTCCAGATCATTTTGAATTATGACCCTGTCCTCCAAAGCAGTTGCAATCCCTCCCAGTTTGGTATCATCTGCAAACGTAATAAGCATACTTTCTATGCCAATATCTAAGTCGTTAATGAAGATATTGAACAGAGCCGGTCCCAAAACAGACCCCTGCGAACCCCACTTGTTATGCCTTTCCAGCAGGATTGGGAACCATTAATAACAACTCTCTGAGTACGGTTATCCAGCCAGTTATGCACCCACCTTATAGTAGCCCCTTCTAAATTGTATTTGCCTAGTTTATCGATAAGAATATCATGCGAGACCGTATCAAGTGCCTTACTAAAGTCTAGGTATACCACATCCACAGCTTCTCCCTTATCCACAAGACTCGTTATCCTATCAAAGAAAGCTATCAGATTGGTTTGACACGATTTATTCTTTACAAATCCATGCTGGCTATTCCCTATCACCTCACCACCTTCCAAGTGTTTGCAGATGATTTCCTTAATTACTTGCTCCATCATCTTCCCTGGCACAGAAGTTAAACTAACTGGTCTGTAGTTTCCTGGGTTGTTTTTATTTCCCTTTTTATAGATGGGCACTATATTTGCCCTTTTCCAGTCTTCTGGAATCTCTCCCGTCTCCCATGATTTTCCAAAGATAATAGCTAGAGGCTCAGATACCTTCTCTATTAGCTCCTTGAGTATTCTAGGATGCATTTCATCAGGCCCTGGTGACTTGCAGGCATCTAACTTTTCTAAGTGATTTTTAACTTGTTCTTTTTTTATTTTATATGCTAAACCTACCCCCTTCCCATTACCATTCACTATGTTAGGCATTCCTTCAGACTTCTCGGTGAAGACCGAAACAAAGAAGTCATTAAGCATCTCTGCCATTTCCAAGTTTCCTGTTACTGTTTCTCCCTCTTCACTGAGCAGTGGGCCTACCCTGTCTTTGGTCTTCCTCTTGCTTCTAATGTATTGATAAAAAGTCTTCTTGTTTTCCTTTATTCCTGTAGCTAGTTTGAGCTCATTTTGTGCCTTTGCCTTTCTAATCTTGCCCCTGCATTCCTGTGTTGTTTGCCTATATTCATCCTTTGTAATCTGTCCTAGTTTCCATTTTTTATGACTCCTTTTTATTTTTTAGATCATGCAAGATCTCGTGGTTAAGCCAAGGTGGTCTTTTGCCACATTTTCTATCTTTCCTAACCAGCAGAATAGCTTGCTTTTGGGCCCTTAATAGTGTCCCTTTGAAAAACTGCCAACTCTCCTCAGTTGTTTTTCCTCTCAGTCTTGATTCCCATGGGACCTTACCTATCAGCTGTCTGAGCTTACCAAAATCTTTCTTCCTGAAATCCATTGTCTCTATTTTGCTGTTCTCCCTTCTATCCTTCCTTAGAATTGCAAACTCTATGATTTCATGATCACTTTCACCCAGGCTGCCTTCTACTTTCAAATTCTCAACGAATTCCTCCCTATTTGTTAAAATCAAGTCTAGAACAGCTTCCCCCCAGTAGCTTTTTCAACCTTCTGAAATAAAAAGTTGTCTGCAATGCAGTCCAAGAACTTGTTGGATAGTCTGTGCCCCGCTGTGTTATTTTCCCAACATATATCTGGATAGTTGAAGTCCCCCATCACCACCAAATCTTGGGCTTTGGATGATTTTGTTAGTTGTTTAAAAAAAGCCTCATCCACCTCTTCCACCTGGTTAGGTGGCCTGTAGTAGACTCCTAGCATGACATCACCCTTGTTTTTTACCCCTTTTAGCCTAACCCAGAGACTCTCAACACTTCCGTCTCCTATGTCCACCTCCATCTCAGTCCAAGTGTGTACATTTTTAATATATAAGGCAACACCTCCTCCCTTTTTCCCCTGTCTATCCTTCCTGAGCAAGCTGTACCCATCCACACCAACATTCCAATCATGTGTATTATCCCACCAAGTTTCAGTGATGCCAATGTCTCAGCTAATGTCTCAGCCTGCTCCTTTCCTCCTTTAACTTCGGCCAATCATTCCCTCACTGGTACCTGCCACGCTGAAGGTATGTGATAGCATCCTCACCCTTGGGCTGGGGCCCTTCTGGACACTGTATATTTATCTCCCCTTCTGCATCTCTGCCAAAATATTCTCAAGCGTAAAAAAATTTCTCCCTGCCCCCGTTGAGCCTTTCACTCTTTCTTTTTAAGCGCCTGCCCTGCTCCCCACAGGTGTCCTGGTGGGCCCCGTGTGGACGTTCGAATGCTAATGCAGCCTCCATCTTCCCCACCAGCTGGAACTTAGGCAACGGAGAGAAGGCGCCCTCATGCTCCAGCTCTGCCAGTGCCTCTGTGCTCGGACACTCTGGAAGCCTTTCCACCCCCCGAGGGCTCCTGTAGAAAGGAGAAATCTCCCAGTGGTCTCTCTGAAGAGCTGGGGTCCCTGCATCATGCATTTGGGGGGCTTGAGCTTCCCCTGTGTTAGTTCAAGCCAATGAACTTCTCATTTATGGTGCATCATTGGGTAAGGGGGGGAGCGCTGTCTCCCTAAGTATTTCTAAGCCACCCATTATCGTGGTATCTGGGCACTATCCTCTGCACTGCTGGAAGTGCAGGTCCTCAACTCAGCGAGGAAGGAGAGTGAATAACATGACATCAAGAAGGCGTAGGTGTTCAATGCCTATTTTGCCTAGGTTTTCACTAAAAAGATAAATTGTGACCAGATACGTAACACAATGTTAACAACCGGGGGAAGGAACACAAGCCAAAACAGGGAAAGAACAGGTTAAAGAATATTTAGATAAGTTAGATGTATTCAAGTCAGGAGCACCTGATGAAATTCATCCTAGGGTACGTAAGGAACTAGTTGAAGCAATCTCGGAATCATTAGCAATTATCTTTGAGAACTCATGGAGGATGGGTGAGGTCCCAGAAAATTGGAGAAGGGCAAACCTTGTACCTGTCTTTAAAAGGGGGATAAAGAGGACCTAGAGGATTATAGACCAGTCGGCCTAACATTGATACTGTGAAAGATACTGGAACAAATTATTAAACAACCAATGTGTAAGCACCTAGAGGGTAATAGGGTGATAAAGAAGCCACCATGGACTTGTCAAGAACAAATCATCAAACCAACCTAATTTTCTTCTTTGACAGAATGACTGGCCTAGGTGGGGACAGGGGGAAGCAGTAGACAAATATATCTTGATTTTAGCAAGGCTTTTGACACAGTCCCACATGACTTTCTCATAAGCAAACCAGGGAAATGTAGTCTAGATTAAATTATTAGAAAGTGGGTGCATAACTGTTTGAAAGACCATAGTTATCAATGGTTTGCTGCCAAACTAGGGGGATGTATTTAGTGGGGTCCTGCAAGGGTCTGTCCTGGGTCTGGTACTTGTCCATATTTTCATTAATGACTTGGATAATGGAGTGGAGAGTTTATAAAATTTGCAGGTGACACCAAGCTGGGAGGGGTTGCCAGTACTTGGGAGGACAGAGTTCGAATTCAAAAGCACCTTGGCAAATTGGAGAATTGGTCTGAAATCAACAAGTTGAAATTCAATAAAGACAAATACAAAGTACTACATTAGGAAGGAAAAATCAAATGCATAACTACACAATGGGGAATAACTGGCTCGGCGGTTGTGCTGTGGGAAAGGATCTGGGGATTAGAGTGGGTCACAAATTGCGTATGAGTCATCAGTGAGATGCAGCTGTAAAACAAAGTTAATATTCGGGGGTGTATTAACAGGAGTGTCGTATGTAACACCCAGGAGGTCAATGTCCGGCTCTACTCCACACTGGTGAGGCCTCAGCTGGAGAACTGTGTCCAGTTCTGGGTCTCACACTTTAGAGAGGATGGGAACAAACTGGAGAGAGTCCAGAGGAGAGCAACAAAAATGATCAAAGGTTTAGAAAACCTGAGCTGTGCGGAAAGGTTAAAAATACTGGGAATGTTTAGTCTTGAGAAAAGAAGCTTGAGTGGGGAGGGGATCTGATAACAGTCTTCAAATCTGTTAAGGGCTGTATTAAAGAGAATGGTGATCAATTCCTCCCCCCCCCCCAAAAAAAAAAACAAAAAAAAACAAAAGAACAAAAACCCTGCAGGAGTAAAAAGAGACTGGCAGTAGACGTCCAGCAGCAGCCTGGGGGCTATCCAGTCTATTGCATTGCAGCATGTATGGTACCTGCCCTATGGGTGCATTCAGTGCAAGCAGCTCCTGGCCCTCAGAGACCGTGTTAGGGCTTTGGAGACCAGAGTGGCTGAGCTGGAGGAGTGAAGGGAGACAGAGAGGTACATAGAGGAAACTTTCTGGGACACAGTAGAACAGTCCCACCCCCAGTCTGACAGCCTCTGTGCTGTTGAGGAGGATGAAAGTCTTGGGGAAGGAAAACATCCAACTGGAACAGAGAGAAATGATCCCATAGTTGGGACCCTCCTTCCAGATGATGTCACGGTATCCTCTTGCACTGCAGACACCCCTCCAGAGGAGGATACCCCAATTGTTAGGAAGTGACAGATAATAGTAATGGGGGATTCGATCATTAGAAACAGAGAGAGCTGGGTTTGCGATGACCAGGAGAACCGCATGGTGAATTGCCTGCCGGATGCAAAGGTTGTGGATCTATCAAGACATCTAAACAGACTTATGTGCAGTGCTGGGGAGGAGCCAGTGATCATGGTACATGTAGGTATCAGTGACATAGGGAAGGATAGGAAAGAGGTCATGGAGGCCAAATTTAGGCTGCTAGGTAAGAGATTGAAGTCCAGGACCTCCATGGTAGCATTCTCTGAAATGCTTCCAGTTCCATCCACAGAGAGAGGCAGAATGTGGCACTTCAAGACAGTATACAGAGATAACATTTCTAAACACCATTAATGACTGCTTCTTGGAGCAGCTACTCCTGGTACCCACAAGGGGAGAAGCAATTCATGGTTTAGTCCTAAGTGGCGCACAGGATCTGGTCCAAGAGGTGAATACAGCTGAACCACTCAGTCATAGTGACCATAATGTAATTAAATGTAACATCCTTGTGCAGAGAAAGAGGAATGCCTAAAAAGCCCACCACAGAAGCATTTAACTTCAAAAATGGCAACCACACAAACATGAGGAAGTTAGTTAAATGGAAATTAAAAGGAACAGTCACAAGAGTGAAATGCCTGCAAGCTGCATAGAAACTATTTAAAACACCATAATAGAGGCTCAAACTATATGCAGACCCTAAATAATTTAAAAACAAAAACAGAGGACCAAAAAAACACCACCATGGCTAAACAACAACAGGCAGTGAGAGACAAAAAGACATCCTTTAAAAATTGGAAGTCAAATCCTATTCAGAAAAATAAAAGCAGCATAAACTCTGGCAAGTCAAGTGTAAGTCTAATTAGGCTGAAAAAGAATTTGAAGAGCAACTAAGGAGCACTCAAGGAAGACAAGGCCTTTGCGGAGAAACAAAATAAATTCTTTGCATCAATCTTTCCTGCAGAGGATGTGAGGGAGATTCCCACACCTGAGCCATTCTTTTTAGGTGACAGATCTGAGCAACTGTCTCAAATTGAGGTGGCACTAGAGAAGGTATTGGAACAAATAGATAAATTAATGGTAATTAATCACCAGGACCAGATGGGATTCACCCAAGAGTTCTGAAAGAACTCAAATGTGAAATTGCAGAGCTACTAACTCTGGTATGTAACCAATCACTTAAACCAGCCTCTGTACTAGATGACTGGAGGATAACTAATGTGAGGCCAATTTTTAAAAAAGGCTCCAGAGGTGATCCAGGCAATTACAGGCCAGTAAGCCTAACTTCAGTACCAGGCAAATTGGTTGAAACTATAGAAAAGAACAGAATTATCAGACAGATAGATGAACGCAATATGTTGGAGAAGATCAACATGGCTTTTGTAAAGGGAAATCATGCCTCACCAATCTATTAGAATTCTTTGAAGGAATCAACAAACACGTGGAGGAGGGTGATCTCATGTCTATACTGTACTTGGACTTTCAGAAAGCTTTTGACAAGGTCTCTTACTAAAGACTCATAAGCAAAGTAACCTGTCGTGGGATAAGAGGGAAGGTGCTCTCATGGATCAGCAACTGGATAAAAGACAGGAAACAAAGGGTAGGAATGAATGGTCCGTTTTCAGAATGGAGAGATGTAAATAGTGGTGTCCCCCAGGGATCTGTACAGGGACCAGTGCTTTCCAACATATTCATAAGTGATCTGGAAAAAGGGGTAAACAGTGAGGTGGCAAAATTTGCAGACAATACAAAATTACTCAAGATAATTAAGTCCAAAGCAGACCACAAAGAGTTACAAAGGAGTCTCACAGAACTGTGTGACTGGGCAACAAAATGGAAGATGAAATTCAGTGTTGATAAATGCAAAGTAATGCACATTGGGAAAAATAATCCTAAATACACACAAAATGATGGGGTGTAAATTAGCTGTTACCACTCAAGAAAGAGATCTTGGAGTCATTGTGGATAATTCTCTGAAAACATCCACTCAGTGTGCAGTGACAGTCAAAAAAAAAAAAGAAAGAAAAAAAAAAAAAAAGAAAGAAAGCTAACAGACTGTTAGGAACCATTAAGAAAGGGATAGATAATAAGACAGTAAATACTATAATGCCACTATATAAATCCCTGGTACGCCCACACCATGAATACTGTGTGCAGATCTGGTTGCCCGATCTCAAAAAAGCTATATTAGGATTGGAAACGTTACAGAGAAGGGCAACAAAAATGCTGAGGGGTATGGAACAGCTTCCACATGAGGAGAGATCAAAAAGACTGGGACTGTTCAGCTTGGAGAAGAGACGACTAAGGGGGGATATGATAGTCTATAAAATCATGTGTGATGTGGAGAAAGTGAATAAGGAAGTGCTATTTACCCCTTCATGTAACACAAGAAACAGAGGTCACCCAATGAAATTAACAGGCAGCAGGTTTAAAAGAAACCTAAGGAAGTACTTCATCACACAATGCACAGTTAACCTGTGGAACTCATTGCTAGTCGATGTGTTGAAGGCCAAAAGTATAACTGGATTCAAAAAGAACTAGATTAGTTAATCAAGGATAGGTCCATCCATAGCTATTAGCTGAAGATGGTCAGAGATGCAACCCCACGCTCTGGGTATCCTTAAACTTCTGACTGCTAGAAGCTGGAACTTGACGACAGGGGATGGATCCCTCGATGATTGCCCTGTTCTGTTCATTCCCTCTGGGGCACCTGGCATTGGCCACTGTTGGAAGCCAGGATACTGGGCTAAATGGACCATTGGTCTGACCCAATATGGCCGTTCTTATATTATGTGTCAACTGAAAGTAGGACAAGAATTAATCAGTTTAATCTGCAGCAAGGGAAATTTAGGTCATACGTTAGGAAAATCTTTCTAACTCTCAGGGGAGTTAAGCTCTGGAACAGGCTTCCAAGGGAGGTTGTGGAATCCCATCACTGGAGGTTTTTAAGACCAGGCTGGACATACACCTGTCAGGGCTGGTCTAGGTTTACTTGGTCCTGCCTCAGCGGAGGGAGCTGGATTTGATGACCTTGCGAGGTCCCTTCCAGCCCCGCCTATCTTGGATTCTATGAATACCAGCCTTCATGAACTAAAGGTCTGATATGCTATGAAAGATGCTACGGTCCTGTCTTACACCTGGATAGTTTTACCCCTTTACTGCTTAAGGGCCCTCATCACAGCGACCTCTGTTCATCCCTTCCCTTCGTGGGCTATGGAAATAAGGAAACTCTGCATTGCTCTCAACACGCTCATAACACTTGACATTAAGACAACGACTATAATCCAATCTCATGCTTCAGGGCTTCAGTGTGTCACCTGCAGGGGTCAGGAAGGACTTCACCCCACCCCTCCCATGCACAATTGGCCAGATATATTCTGGATTTCTGTTGTTTGTTTTTTCTCCCCCCTCCCACCCCACCTTCCTGTTAAGCATTAGGGGTCAGCCACAACTGGGGTGGTGATGATGGGGTGAACAAGTGCTGTAGGGTGGTACAGAGAATTTTCTGCCTTAGAGATGGCTGGCTGGTGAGTCTTGCTCACATGCACGGGGTCGAACTAGTCACCAGATTTGGAGCTGGGGGGCAGTTTGCCTTTCTCTGCAGTATGGGGCGAGCATTGCCTGCTGGGGTCATCTGGGCGTGGCTCACCTGATCCAGTCCCTGACATCACAGGGGCGTGGGGCATTGGTGGCACCTCGGTCCCTCCTGTTCTCTGACTCTAGCTCACAGAAATGCTTTAGTCAAAGCCAAGTCACTGGGCGCAGCATAGCGGTAACTGAATGGAGTTCTCCAGTCTGTGGTATGCCGGAGGTCAGACTAGATGATCACAGTGGTCCCTTCTGGCCTTAATCGCTATTAAATCTACCGTCCCACCACTCAGTCCCCAGGCTCGTGTCTTTTCACTGGGCGGAACCGTGTGTTGCTTTGCTGCTCCAGCGGGTCAAAGAATGCAAAGGACTACAAAAAAGCTGAATTCATTTTCAGCTTTCGCAAATGTCCATGAAAATTGTTGGCGTTTGTGCTTCGCGTTTAGTGTTTTCTAGTTTCAAAGTGAGGCCTCGTTTTAAAAGTGTGGGGGGGGGGTTGGCACCAGGTGAGTGGGATTTAAAAAAAAAATTACTTTAACATTTTTTTTAAAGTTCAGATTTCTTATTTTGTGAACCACAAATGACAAAAGGTAAATGGGAAATGAGAACCTTTTATTTGCGAAAATTGCAATAGAAGTTTCATCCCCCACATGGAAAAACAACAATTTTCACTCACACACACATACGGCATTTTTTTCATGACAGAAAGTTGGCTTGTCCGTTTAAAAGCCCCGTTGTTCCATTCAGTCCCTGCCTGTCTCCGCTCACAGGCATGTAGCAAACCCCTTCTCGCCGTGCTCGCGGAGTGATGTCTACACTGCAGTGGGAGTGGGGTTGCCGCGGGGGTTGCTAGCTTTGATCTCGCTAACTCAGGTCCCAGTAGCAGGGACGCTGCCGCAGCACAGACTCCAGCGTGGGCTCGCCAGCCTGGCAATTATCCAGGGGGCCGGGTGGGCTTGAAGAGTCGGTGCTGATGCAGCTTTGCTACGATTGGCACCTGAGCTAGATCAGAGCCAGCTCAGGTCTGTCTACACGGGCTGCAATCACCCCTCTGAGTGCGGTGGAGACACGCCCTGAGTGCTGAGTCTCCACAAAGACCCTCATTGGTGGTGCTGGTATTAGACACCTCCTTACGTGGCCTTAACAAGCTGCACCCTCGCCTGGGAAGAAGGATGCTCACACCTGCTGGTGCTGCTAATACCTGGCCCTGCTGTGGTGCCAGCCATCCAAAGGACATTTTACAAACATCAGTGAAGCCTGGGAGGTGGGTCAGTATCATTGTCCCCACTTTACAGGTGGGGAAACTGAGGCCCGGCGCCCCACTAAGGGTACGTCTGCACTGCAGCTGGGAGGTGTGACTGCAGCTCAGGTAGACGTACACACGCTAGCTCCCATCGAGGCCGCGACACGGGCAGCAGCAAGGGCCAGCCACCTGAGGACGTACCTAGGATCTCTGACTGGATTGTCCTGCCTGAGCCACAGTCCATCCTGCTGTGGCCAAGGGCGTTCTGCAATCAGCGGGTGGGCAGGCTGGATGTACCAACAGGACAGAACAGGCAGATCATCAGATTGCCAGGAGCCCACATGCCATCAGCCTAGGAGAAGGGGTCAGGTTCCCAAGTATCTGCCCTCCATGCTCCTCCACCCCCGCTCCCGTGTCAGGGGCTCATCGCTGGCAGAGTGAGAGCACCCACCTGGCTATGGAATGTTATTCACCTTTCTAGTCCTCCCGCTAGGCAGATCATAGGACCCCTGCTTGGATGATCTCTTCCCGCAGTGAGAGGAAAACGGACGCTCCAGCCCCGTGCATGTAGTTTCTTCCAAGCAAAGGGCCTGATTTCTCCTGTGGCCCACTAGCCCGTCGCTTGCCCTTGGGCTGGATCGATGAGGGGCACATTGCATCAGTGAGTCGGACAGGCCCAGCACGGTCACAGGCCAATCTCATGAAGCAGGAGGGCTGCCTCTCCGTGGCTGGAGGACCTGTCTCTTGGACACTGAGGTTTCTCCTGCCTGCGTTCCTGGTGGTTCAGCTGGGAGCTGGTTCTGTCACTAACCCACCGCCCCTAGCGCTCACCCCAAGTGACAGGATCACAGCTCCCACACACTGTGGTTTGGAACGGTCGACTCTTGCTTTCCACCCTTCTCCCTCTTTCCACACTACAGGCCTGAATTTCCCCTCTACGGTAAAGATGCCATCGGCCACGCATTCACGAGAGACTCTGTAGATCCGTAACAAACTGGTGAGTGACCCTACAATAACAAACCAGAGTGCATAGCGGTTCTGAGGGGCCCTATGCTGACCACCGTGTGGGCACAGCACTTGTGAGTGACCCTACAATAACAAACCAGTGCTTACAACCCAGAACTCCACCCCCTGCACAGTAACACCACAGTCAGCCGAGCACTCAAACCCCTGCAATAACAACTCAAGATACGCCTAGCTCAGCGGTTCTCAAACTGGGGGTCAGGCCCCCTCAGGGGGTTGCGAGGTTATTACATGGGGGGGTCACGAGCTGTCAGCCTCCACCCCAAACCCCGCTTTGCCTCCAGCATTTATAATGGTGTTAAATATATAAAAAGTGTTCTTAATTCATAAGGGGGGGGGGTCGCACTCAGAGGCTTGCTGTGTGAAAGGGGTCACCAGTGCAAAAGTTTGAGACTCACTGACAACCTTACGGTAACAAACCAGAGGGCATGAGCCCAGCCTTGCGGTCACGAGACACCTGCTTCTATAACAGTGATGTGCATCCCAATGCTGGTGACTGGCAGGCCAGAGTGACCCTACAATAACACAGCTCTGGGTACCACACCCTGGACCTGGGTAACCCTGCCACAAGAAAGCAGCGCACTCGGCCCAGCTCCTTTTCTCAGGGTGCTTTGGCAAGTCAACAAGGAATCCCAGCCTGGAGATGGGATCAGATCCGATCAGCCCCCAGCTGGAGCAGCCGTCTCGGGGAGAGAGCTTTGTGCCGTCCATAGCGCTGTTCAGCCACACCACAGCGCCAGGCTGTTTACAAACTGGCTCCGCGGAGCCGATTGGAGGGAGGAATCCACTAGCGCTCCGAGGCCTTTCCGCAGGGGACAGCGGGGCGGGGGCGAGAACTCTCCCAGATTGTTTTATTTGTTTTTAATTGTGTTTCAGGGAAAGGAGCCTGTGTGCCTTTAAGCAAACAGCAGAGGGTAAAAGGGCTCCCTGTGACAGATCAAATAAATGTGCCATTGCAGCCTAGCCCAGAAACAATAAAACCCAGGCAGGATCTGGAGGGGAGAAACATCAGGCTGTGACGGGAGAAATTCAATTACTGCCAGCCTTCAGCCCCGTGCCGGGCTGGTAATTTGATTAGAAGCAGGCAAGCTCCTGCTAGTGAAGGGGCCGCAGAGCCGGTCCTAAGTCAGAGCTCCTCATCTGTGGTAAAATAAACAATGCAGCAGAAAGTCCGGAGGCCGCTGGGAGCCAGCATGGAAAACAGGGCTCTGCACCGGTGTGTGTGAACCATAAAGATCCTGGACGTTAGAACAGAGGTGACCCTGGCCCAGGCAGGATCATCCCCACCGGGGCGTGTCCCACTGCTTTGCCTGGGACGGCTGCGTGGGAATAGGGAAGAGGGGCTTGCTAGTACGGAGAGCTCATTTAGGCACCCAAACGAGGGCCAGATTTCCAGAAGCTCTTTGCACCCCACAGCTTCCAGCCAGCAGCTTCGGTGAAAACCCAGCCCCATGTGCGAAGGCCATGGGGTGTCGGAGCTCATTGCGCCGTTGCAATCCGCGTCACCGTGAACCCTTCTGTTGGAGCTGTAGTTCTGTGAAAAGCTGAGTTCAGGCTGGGGCCAATGCTCGCTCTGTGAGGGAGCAGCCTGCTTTGTCTCTCTCTGGTTTGGGTTCTTGTGTGCTACGGTTCTGGACTTTAGGAATAAAAGTCGTGTTATGCTGCAGAGTATTTATGTTTTTATCTACGTTCCCTGCGTGAATGGTGGGAACATGACAAGCGTTTAACTCTGGGTTCACATAGTCCCCAGTGGTGTGGCCACAGAAATGCCCATGGGCACCTTCTTCTTTCCCCACTTTTTAATGGTACTTTGTGGTGAATGTCGTGTGGGTGGGAGGTGCTGGCCTGTCAGTGCTGGAGCTGACGGCTTGTATTGAGCCCTGGGCAGAGGCACTGCAAGCTTTCCTCAACGATGGGCCTCACCTGGGACAGGTAGGGACCAGTTTAGGGGTGAGAATGGAGATCCGTCCTTCTCCCCTCTGCTGAGCCTGCCAGCCAGGGGGACAACTGGTGCCAACCAGCTCTAAGAACTGGATTGAGACCCTCACTCCTGGACCACCCCATGACTGTGGATCACTACAGGCCTGGGCTAGCTTCCAGCCAGCAATCCTGCCTTCCTCATGGGCCTGATTCTGGCCTCACGCCGGTGTAAATCGGCAGCCACTTCCCTGGTGGCCAAGGAGTTCCACGGGGTGAATGGGCTGGGAGCAGGATTGGGCCCACTGATTTCAATGGGAACGTTGGGTGCAAACAGAGGAGGCAAGATCTTTCAGAAAGGCCAAGGGCTTAGGCTTTTGGTCAGTAGGGCTATTGGCCTAGGGGGTTGAAATTACTGCAGGGTGGGGGATAAAGATGCAATAGGAGGAGGTTTTTGCCCACTGGAGTTTGCTTGTTCAACTCCAGCGGGGAACAGATTCTCATTACAAGCTAACCCCCCTGATTTATTATAGTAGGGTGTTAGCAGCACGACAGTTATGTATTTAGGGACAGAATCGTAAAGGTCTTTAAGCCCCTGAAGACGGGCACCTTTATAAACCTGGGCCAGCGCTACTGTTACTCAAGACTCATTGATTTCCCGCTACATGCGAGACGCAGATTTGCAGCTAAGCCCTGGTCTTCGGGAACAGTTTTTAGATCCTGTTTTTCATAAATCATCTGTTGCTTGAGCGCCCTCACTTTGAACGAACTCACTGGCCTGAAACTGACCACGTGAAAAGGGCCCCAGACCTGCTGCCCATGTGTAGTGGAGTCAGAGCTGCTGACTCATGGGAGAGCGCTGAGTTTGTTACTAAATCGTGCGGTTAGCCTAAAAACGCGCTGCTAGGATGAAGTTTATACCCCAGCCAGCCCTGCAGAGTCAATGTCGCCCTAGGAGAGGGAGCTGGCATCTCATCTGGCTCAGGCGTCACCAGCAGAATTATTAATTATGAATTAAGGGCCATGGCAATATCTCGTGAATCATAACAGGCATCTGATGTCAGGAAGGCAAAGCTTTGGATTAGTCATCGGGATTACCGGCAGCGGGCAGCATTCGAAAATGGTGAGCAGAGCGTCCGCCGAAAGTCAAGGGAAAAACAAATTCTCTAGGGTGAAATATACAAAACGTGCAATGTACTTAAAAGAGGATGAGCCGGTTTGCTTTTGACGGGGGTCGGGATGATCGGTCATAACTCTCTGTGGCAGGCCCGCACCGCTGAGCGGCTGGAGGGCGTCCCACGTGCAGCCAGATAAAAAGCACTGGTTTAGTGTTCAGCGTGGTTTCCTTCTCTCGCTCTCGCTCGCAGAAATCTTGGGTCTGATTTTTAAAAATACCCCATTTTACAGTGCTGGAAATAATGGGAGAATCATTTCATTCAAAAAGCCTCAAGCTGGAGCGCTGGGAATGCTGCATTACGGGTTGCCGTTTTAGGTGCTTGCAGTGATAGGCCGACTGTGTGAGGTATGGCATTCCAGGCATGAGTGGCCCTTGGTAAACAGGGCAGACAAAGCTGGGACGCAAGCTGTGTGGGAGCCTGTCTGCCTATATCTAATACATTGCTGTTTTGTTTCTTAAATGCCTCCCGTTTAAGAGGGTCCCGTGATTTCCCGCAGCGTGACACACAGGAAGGTTGGGGCCAGCTGCTCCAGGCTAGGGAAAATAGGTGCTGTCTCTGGACATTTGTCCTTGCAACCCTCGGCTGGGCAAACTTTGGGCCCCGTTATAAGAAATGGATGGCTTCTGTAATGGAGCTGGCTGCTATGCAGAGAGACACTTACTGGGTCTGGGTTCTCCTGTCTTTGTCTATGAGGGATAAGGATTTGGGGAGGGGAGAAGAAATGTTCCCCATAGCAGACACGGGGAGGGGAGCTGTGCCCTTGAAAGCTGCAGAGACAATTGTTTAAGAGCAAGACACACGTTCCTAACGGGAGAGGCATGTGGCCCCCTTGCCATTCGGCCTGTGGCCAGCACTGTCTGTGCATGCAGCTCCGAAAACGTTGTCTCTCAGCAGGCAGAGCCCGCTCTCATTGATCGGCTAGATCTGTGCATTGAGTTCAGCTTTACTGGCATTGAACTTGAGGTGCCGGGGTCAATGGTGCCCCCCCCACACACACGCACACTCCCCGAATAGCTGCGACACCATATTAGGCCAGGTAAGGTCGTGAGGATTCTGCGCCTCAGTTTCCCCAACCAACGGTTTGGCTCATCTGTGCAGAGGGTAAGCTCTGTGGGGCACCATAACCACCCCTCCCTCCCCCCAGGCGTTACTGTAAAGCCAGTCAATAACCAGAGAAACCCATGCCACGGCTAGGAAGCTTGAGGACACTCCCTCTGCCAGGAAAACAACAGGAAACTGAGCAGCGGCTCCCAACCAGCTTTGCTGGGTCTCACAGCATCTGACCTTAGTTGATCTCTGATGTGTGTGCAGGGGGGTGGCAAAGGGCGGTCACAAGACACACCCCAGCGTTTATGGAGAGGCAGGATAGAGGAGACACTTCCAGGTACTTAAATCCCAACAGGGGTAATTAAAACAATTCTGTGACCAAGAGCAATGAAAAATAGCAGAAGCGCAGGGAAGTGGCTGGGGAGAGAGATTCCAGGAGGTGGGAGAGGACGGGTGGAAGCAAGGACGGTGTGTGTCTGATTTCTAGGCTAAAAGAGGGCTAACCTTGGGCACTGGTAATTCATGTTGATTGCAGCCTCCGTGGCCAGCAGTCGGTGTGGCTGCATTGCCAGAAGCTGGGAATGGGCGACAGGGGATGGATCACTGGATGATTCCCTCTGGGGCACCTGGCATTGGCCACTGTCGGAAGACAGGACGCTGGGCTGGCTGGACCATGGGTCTGACCCGGTGTGGCGATTCTAATGTGCTGTTCCTCTTATGCTACCACTGGGCAAAGCTACTCTAAGCTGTGATCCGGACCAGTGCAGCTCGGCGTACCAGGGCCAGCCCCGCGTCTGTGTTTGAACCAGGGCAGCCGTGGCGATGGCTGACAAGGCCTGAGAATCCCTGGGAAAAACCCAGCCACCTCTGGCATCCGGTCGTGTCCAGCTGTGGCCCATCAGGGACGACTGGGCAGGGCTGAAAGCCCACCCCACACGATAGGGAAGTGTTGGGGGGCACTAGTGGAACCGGGCTCACACAGCAGAGCCTCACAGTCGCTCTGCTGTGTGTGTCCGCAGGTGCTGGGACGATCCAGCCTGGAGCGTGTTTATCACCATCAGGGTTTACACGGCACCAGAACCATGCCTGGTACCTAACGAGGCAGGCCCGGCCCTGCAGACCTCATAGTCGGGCCTATCCCCAAACAGTGGAGATCCTGGTCGCAGCCATGAGCAAACCCTGGCGCCATAGTTCCTTGGCCAGTGCATACTTGGGGCTCGATGCCCCATTGCCTTGCACCTTGTGCCACCATGACGAAGTGAGGGCTGTGCCAGTCCCATGCTGAGTCAAGATTCCCCTAATCCCCGCCCCGCTGCCTGACACGTTAGCTGCCTGCAGCTGTACCCCCAAGTCCTTTCCACCTTTTAGCTGCCTTGTTCCTGTCTTTTGTGTAGCCTTGATGTGAGGCCGTTCATCCCAGGCAAGCAGGCCCTCGGCTAGGTACAAATTTGTCCCATTACAGCAGTAAAGCAGAGGAGAGCTCCCTCCATCCCCCAGTGTGTGTGGGGGTGTAACAGCATGCCCCCACAGTGCCCTCGCCTGAGTGCCCCTGGGTGTGTCAACATATTTTAACCCCTTGTGGTAGATTGCCCGGATCTTCATAATGTGACTTTCCCTCTATGGTCTTGTGTGCTTTGATCAGCAGTGAAATAGTTCAAAATATTGAGATTTCAGAGTTAACATGTCATTGAGATGACTACGAGCAGTTCACACCTCTCTTAGTGCAGTTGTTTCAGGCTGTCTGCAGACTCAGGCAGGCATCACTGTGTCAGTCACACTTCATTTTGCTTTGAAGCCACATGGGCTAGAGCCTTGATGCATTTTTTTAAACGGAAGCTGAGAATCTCATGACTGTACTGGTGCTTCTGCCACAAGTTGGCCCATTTGGACCCCTGCTGGGTTCGATGGCTTGAACCACAGTAGCCAATCCGGTTGCAGCACTGGATGGTGCACAGCTGGAGGGGAAACTGAGGTACAGGAGAGAGATATGGCCACAGGTTTCAAACCTGGCTGCCTAAAGTTAGGCACTTAAATGCACCTAAAAAAGCAGCCTGATTTCAGAGGTGCCAAGTGCCGACAATGTCCATTCACTTCAGGTGCCTAAATATCTGGCTTTTAGTCACACGGATTTCAACATTTTGGCTTAAGTGACCCGCCTAGGGTCACAGAGTGAGTCAGTGGCAGAGTCAGGTATAGACTGCAGGGGTCCAGTTTTTCCCCATCACCTGAGGCAATGGGTGTTACTTCCTGCCCCAGGTGTGTCTATTTCTCTGGGTATTTCTAGAGTGCTCATTTCTGCGATAGCGGCACTCCAGGGAGAGCGTGAGAGAGGCCTGCCCATTGGAACACACCACCCCACCCCGCAGCTTGTCCTCTTCCAAGCCGAGGTTTTCCACCCCTCGCTCGCTGGCTGCAGCTACAGTGCAGCAGCACCGCTGGTACCGATAGGCCCATCTCCACGGCACACTAAACCCAGGCTCTGACTCAGGTTTGAGCCCAAGCCCCTCTTGTGTCCACACACACCTCAGTCCGGCTCAGGTCAGCGGGTCCTGGGATCCTATGAGGAGGGTGGGGCAGAGCCCAAGTCCTGCTGAGACTCAGGTCCGAGCCCTGCCATTGTGCCGTGTGGACACAGCTCAAGCCGAGGCAGGCGGCTGCATAGCGCAGTGTGGACGCGCTAGCCCGGCTCTGAGACCCGGGTCCAGCCATCGTAAGCCCGGGTTTACAATGCAGTGTGGACGTTCATGGGCAGGCTTGGAAACACCAATGCCACACGCCCGGATCCCACAGACCCGGGTTTACAATGCAGTGTAGACAGGAGCGCTGCTAGCTTTTCTGCCGCCCTAGGCGGCGGAAGGTCCCGCCCCGAAATGCCGCCCCCCACAGAGGCCGCGGAAGGTCCCGCCGCCGAAATACCACCGCGGTCGCCGCCCCCCCAAATTGTAGTGCCCTAGGTCACCTAATGGGTTGCACCGGCCCTGAGTGTGGACAGAGCCTGTGTGTCCGATTTCTGCCTGGCTATTTCCTAGATATTGACCCTTGTGCTTCAGCTAGTCTCTAACTGCTACTGTGAGGTTCTTTCCCCTTCCCCAGCAGCATCTGGTGCTGACCCTGGTCAGAGACAGGTACCTGGGCTAGCCGGAGCTTGTAGCTGAGCCAGGGTGATTATTCCCATGGTCTGGGCAGGACTCACTAATCTGCCTATGCCCCTGGCTTTCTCTCTCTCTGGCCTGAGTGGATGTCTCTCACCATCACTTTTTTCCCTCTCTCCACCTCTTTGTCCTTTCATTTTCTCTCCGTCCATCTTTCGCTTTGTCCATTTTTCTTCCTTCCAACCCCCCCACCCCCTTCGTCCTCCCTCCTCTTCCTCCCCCTCTATTCTGCCCCTGGCTCCGGGTAGCACTAGCAGCAGCTCCTCGCGTGGCAGATTGCTGCCTAATTAGTTTAGAGGGAAAACTTAATTGAATTAACTTTTTCACAACTCCGCCAGCCTGACAGTTGGGGCTCTCTTTCACCAGCCAGCTTCCATCTCCTTGATCTAATTAACTTGTTTAGCAACCTGCCTGGGTCCAGAGACAGCAGTTCCAGGCCAGCACCCAGCCGCAGCAGCTGGGGGTGGGGTGGGGAGGGGAAGGGGAGAAGGTTACTTTAAAAAAAAAAAAAATCTGTGCGCTGCCCTGACGGGTCACACAAGTCTTCAGCAGCCTGCTCGGCCCCAAGATGCACAAAGGCGCTTGCCTGGCTTTGCACAGGTCCCGTCTCCATGCCTGGGCCGATGAGCCAGCTGCAGCCATGGATGCGCTGGTGCCTTCGGCAAAGGGTGGCTGAGAATGGGATCCCCTGGCAAAGGAGATCTAAGGATCCAGGAGGGAATCACTCTCCCCTTCTAGGGCAGAGATCCAATGGAGAGTAGCCGCCCCCCAGCAGAGGAGATCTAGGGCAGAGATCCAGGCAGCGGAGCAGAGGAGATGTCTCCTGGCCGAGTGGAGAGTGGATCCTCAGGCCAGCAGGTTCCCACCCCCCTCTCTCCCTGCAGAAAGGGTCATGTGAGAGAGCAGGTCTCTCCGGACAGGATCCCGAGGCAGGACAGGCTCCCCGGCACCCCAGAGCTGATTCTAGGCAGGGTTGATCCTGAGGCTGATCTAGGATCTTCGCCCATGTGTGACACCAGAGGAGCCTAGTGAGGCCACGGTTCGCTGCCATTCCCAACGTCCCAACATCTTCTAGCCGAGTGTCCCAGGATCTGTCCTGCCTCGGGGCCTGTGTGCAGCCGTGCCTCTGGGCCCAGCTTTCGCTCGCTACAGCCTCCTGGCAGAGGGTCTCCTCGCTGCGGGAAGCCGGGGCAGATCCCTCCTATTTTCTTTAGTCCCCCCCTTGGCTGCATCCCAGGGAGCAACTGGCCCATTGAAAGCGCCCAGCCCAGGCGGTGACAAAGCCCTTCGCCGGGCCTGTAATTAGACTTTTAAATCCTCTTTAGTGAAAGTGGTTGTCTTGAAAGTGGTCCTAATCCTCCCTAATGCCTCCTCTGATGTCTCTGAAAGGGGCCAAGCCTTTAACTTGGACTTTACCATTCATCGGTGCCCAGCGGGGTATTAACGAGCCAACCTCTTACGTGCCTGGGGAGCTGGCGAAAGAAAGGTGGGGACAAAAGTCAGCTCAGTCGGCAGGGGACAGAGAGAGAAGGGGGTGGGGGTGGGGGTTGGCACAGTCACGCTGCATAGCTGGTGAGGCCAGGAGGAGCCACTTGGCGTTCCAGCAGAGCACGGGCCAGGGATTCCCCCAGCCCTACTCCTCCTGCAGCGGATGGGATGATTATTTCCCCCTGTGGAAGGGAAGCAGCCTGACGCAGAGAGGGGTCGTATCCTGCGTTGGTGTTACACCAAAGCCCTGTGAAAAGCCCGGAGAGCCGAGCTCAGCAGGGCCAGCGTGAAGGCCCTGCTGAGCTCGCCACCCCCATGTGCCTTCCGGGTTTGTGGTTTTAATGGAATTTGTTTCCCAGCTAGAGGCCCCAGCTGCGCTCAGGCCCCTGCTGTGCCGGGTGCTGCACACACGGAGTGACAGCCACCCAGGGTAACCAGGTGTCTGGTTTTCGACCCAGTTGAAACAGGATCCTGGCGGCTCTGGTCGGCACTGCTGACCGGGCCGTTGATTGTCCGGTTGGTGGCACCATGCGGATTCTGGAAGCAGCGGCATGTCCCTGCTCTGGCTCCTACGCGTAGGGGCACCCAGGGGGCTCCGCACGCTGCCCTCGCCCCAAGCGCCACCCCCGCAGCTCCCATTGGCCAGGAACCGCAACCAATGGGAGCTGCTGGGGTGGCACCTGCAGATGGGGCAGCGCACAGAGCCACCTGGCTGCCCCTATGCATAGGAGCCAGAGCGGGGACATATCACTGCTTCCAGGAGCTGCTTGAGGTAAGCGCTACCCGGAGCCTGCACCCCGACCTCCTCCTAGGTCTCAACCCCCTGCCCCAGCCCTGATCCCCCTCCTGCCATCCAAACCCCTCGGTCCCAACCCAGAGCCCCCTCCCGCACCCCAATCCCTTCATCCCCAGCCCCCCCAAGCCCGCACCCCCAGCCAGAGCCCTCACCCCCCCTGCACCCCAACCCTCTGCCCCAGCCCAGCTCCCCCTCCCACCCTCGGAACCCCTTGATCCCAGCCCGGAGCCCCCTCCTGCAACCCAATCCCCTCATCCCCAGCCCCACACCAGAGGCCAAACCCCCAGCTGGAGCCCTCACCCCCCCACACACACCCCAATCCCCTGCCCCAGCCCGGACCCCCCTTCCACACCATGAACCCCCATTTCTGGCCCCACCACAGAGCCCACACCCCCAGCCCAGAG
>NW_020664781.1:1498326-1502639 GCF_002925995.2 Terrapene triunguis
CCCCCCCCCGTCCGGGGGCCTCGCTCCCTCCCGTACGTGGGCCCCTCTCCCGTCGGTAGATGTGTGTCAAGGGAGGCCGGGAAGCCCCGGGGTGCTGGTTGCACTGGGGGCAGGGCAGGGCAGGGCAGGGCAGGGCAGGGCTGCTTAGCGGGAAGATTGAGTGACGGGAGAGGTTTGTCTCTGAAAGGGATTAATGGCCCCAGGAACCGGCTCATGGCCTCAGGGGGAACATACCCCCTCCCCCCGCTACCCCGGAATAACCAAATATGCCCCCCACCTCGATATCAGCCAGCCAGACCCCTCCCCCACGGATCTAGCCCCCTCCCCCACGGATCTAGCCCCCTCCCCCACGGATCTAGCCCCCTCCTCCAATGCTCCATGTAAACAGGCTCTACTCCGGTGCCCAGCGCACCCCAGGGCCCCTGCCCCAGTCCCAAAGGCCCTTTCCTGCCGCCGGGATCCGAACTGCGCCCCCGCTCCAGGCCCTTGTCTCTGTGGCTAGATCCGCACCCCCCTCCCCCGAGCCCGCTCCCCCCCCCCCCCCCCCCCCCCAAAGGAAAGCGAGCGGATCTCTCCCGGCGCGGGCGGGGAGCGGGGGACTCTCCCTGCCCGGCAGGTGTAGCAGATCCGGATTGTTTTTGACCACATCCCCCATCCCTCCTGATTCGCAGCCCCATGGACAGGCGGTAGCAAGTTAACGAACTGTCACGTTGCGTGGCAGAAACCGCACCCAGTAGCAAAACGGGAGGGTTGTGTTTCGTGTCGTTACACCTGCTGGTGGATTTGCCGCCCCCGGGGCAGGGGTTCGTTGGGGGAATTTATCTAGGACGGGTCCGCCCCAAAACCCGCTCCCTCGGCTCCGGGGGTGGCCAGATTTTGTTTTCATCGCAATTTCCCTGCCCCGTTTAGCCCCCGATCTCCGCCGGGCGGAAACAGCTCCGGTGTCTCCCGAGCCAAACCCGCTCGGTTCGATCCAGGGAATAAAACACAAGCACAGGGGCCCCCGCTTCCCCCCCCCCAAAAAAAAATCAGGAGTCTTGGGTGGGGGGACTGGGGGGCCTGAATTACTGGAACAGCACAAACGAAACCAAGCCCTGGGAAGCCAGAGAAGGGAAATAAACCAAACGGGGGGGGAGGGAGGGGTGCTCTCTCCTTTTCTAGACATCTCGGATTGGGGGGGAGGGACCCGAGGGTCCAGGTGGGAAGAGACGCCTGAGAAAGAAAGAAAGAAAGAAAGAAAGAAAGAAAGAAAGAAAGAAAGAGGAAGGAAGGAAGGAAGGAAAAGAAAAGAAGGGAAATAAAGAAGGAAGGAAGCGCTAGAAAAGAAAAGAAAAGAAAAGAAAAGAAAAGAAGGAAGGAAGGAAGGAAAGAAAAGGAAGGAAGGAAGGGAGGGAGGGAGGGAGGGAGGAAGCGGTAGGAAGGAAAGAAGGAAGGACAGAAGCGCTAGGAAGGAAGGAAGGAAAGAAAAGGAAGGAAGGGAAGGAGGGAGGGACGGAGGAAGGAAAGAAGAAAAGGACAGAAGCGCTAATCAGCATCTTTCCCCGCCTGGCCCGGCAGGAGCCCCCAGCCCCAGGGGTCGCACCGGGGAAAGCGGCACTTTGCTTCTAACACTGCGTGGGGCGGGAGAGGGCCCTGCGGGTGGCTTCGCCCAGCAGAGGGGCGGGAGGGGGCTCAGGGGCTCCCCACCCGGCTGGAGCAGCAGATAACGGGTTAACTTCGAGCCGGCCGGGGGGGTTCCCGCGGAAGGCCCCGATCCTGAACGCCCCGAGGTCCTCCCGTCCGAAAACTCCCATTGCCCCGGGAGGGTCGGGCCCTGCGTGGAGTGGGTGGTTGTGGTGGGGCGGTGCGGCTCGGGGGGCGATCCGGGGGGCCTCTCTAGCTCTCACGCACCCTCCAACCCCGCCACGCCGCTCCTGGGTTTCCACGGCTTGGCAGCGGTTCGGGGCTCCGCTCCGACGCGGGTCCGAGAGAGACCCCCAGGACTGGTCTTTGGTGTCCGCAAGGGGAGGCCCGGGCGTGCTGCCTCTGGGGCCGGGGCAGGTAATAACGGGCTGTAGATTGTGTTAGACCCGATGGGGAGGGGAGGCCCCCGTGTGAGCCCCTGGCACCAGCCCCCTTCCTTGGCTCCGCTTTCAGAGGGATCTGGGCAAGTTGGGGGCTGGCCCCGATCCGTCCGCCTGGTCCCCAAGACCTGTGCCCTGGGCGAGCCCCCAATCCGAGCGCCTCTGGGGCTCTGCAAACCCGGACTAACCCCGCAGGGCCAGCGGCGGGCCTGGGTCGCTTAGCGAGCCCCTTTCGCGGCTTCCACCCCCGCAGGCAGGGCGGCCTGGGGCGGGGAAGGGGGTTTAATCAGCTCTGACGGGCTGCTTGGGCCAGAGACGGCCCAACTCAAGCTGGGGTTTCTAGGCTCCAGCAGCACAACCCCCCCCCCCCCCGCACGCCACAAAGGGTTAAGGGCTGAATTCGTGATGCTCGGGGTGGGAGGCGCTTCCCCCCGTTCCTACTGCCCCCGATAGACTCCGGAGATATTGTCATGCAAAACCAACCAACGCCTTGCCCATTGTCTCCCCAGCCCCAGCCCCGTATAATACTCGGCGGCAGGTCCCGCCAGCCGGGAGGAGCGGTCTCCGAGCCACGGGGGCAAGCAAAGGGAGAGGCGGAGAGGGGTGCATGGAGAGGCCCCTTCTCAAGGCATCCAGGAACTTGCTGAGCCAGGAGGACCAAGAGCTCGGAACAGGGGGTCGAGTGGCAGTCAGACCCCGGGGCGCTGAGGCTGGAGCCCTGAATCGGACTCCAGAGACCAACCCCTCCGGTGGTGCCCTCGCTTCTCTCCCTCCTCCGAGCTCTCCGGCCATCCACCTGTGACCTCCTCTATGTACAAAATGGATTACTCTTACCTCAACTCCTACGACTCCTGCATGGCCGCCATGGAAGCCTCTGCCTACGCGGACTTCAGCTCCTGCAGCCAGGCAAACACTTTCCAGTACAACCCCATCAGGACCAGTTTTGGGACCAACCCTGGCTGCCCGCCGCTCAGCACAGCCAACTGCACCTTGGGGGCCCTGAGAGACCACCAGCCTTCGCCTTACTCCACAGGTAAAGACACGAGCCTCATGACACTGGAGCCAGGGACGGGGTGTGACTGGAGTTGGACACGGTGCAGGAGAAGTTCTCGAGATGTCCAGGCGCTAGCAAGCCAGAGAAGGGTCTACAGGGGACCCGGAGGCTCTTGACATGCTAGGCAAATTTGAACAGATAAAAGTTTGGCAAAGGTCTGAGGGCTTTTTGCGCCGCAATCTGCCACACGATCTCTTTATATCGGGTTGGCTTTCCCCCCCCCCAACCCCCCGTTTTTTTTAAACAAAAAGGTATAAACCAATTTTGCAAAATGCAGTTATAAAGATATAAGATTTGGCGTCTAATCAAGTTAAGGAGCCGTATCCCTATGTTCACAGCCAAAACAAATTAATGGGTAATCAGGTTACAGCAACTGGAGGATTAGATCAAGAAATCTAATTTAATATTTGCAGAAATGGCTTCTACAATTTTTTTTATGAAATTATTAATTTCGAGACTTGAGGGGGTTTGTTTTGTTTTGGGAAGGGATCGCATCCGCCTGAGACCGGCTGTAATAAACCAGCGCTCACTGCAAAGCCAATGCTGCTCCAGCCGATGCGTTACAACTTTTTCTGGTCAGTGTCGTGTGCCTTTGTAACTGATCGGGTGGTGGTGGTAATTTACAAAAATACCGAAATCTCCTTACAGCGGCAGGGTCTCTCGCCACCCGATTTTCACATGCTACGTCCGGCCGAGATACAAACCCATCCCTCGGCCACCTCCTATAGAAACAGATCTTACACCCGTTTTAGGTACAATTCCTACACATGGTCACAAAATCTGCGCAGGGTTCGAAGCCCAAACCCGCGCTGTTTAGAAAACACTCCAGGAGACAACAGACTTCAGGCGCTGAGACCTTCAAAGCGGGGCAACGTTCCGCTGTTGTTTTCTGCTGGACCTCTGCCAATCTTCATCCGTAGCCATAAACCTGGGTGTATATAGAGCAGGGAGATGCATATGCATATAGCTATATGGCTATATAGACTAGAGACGCGTACAGGATATGCATGTATCTACACATCGATAGCAAGAGATACGTGTACATATCCAGCTATACAGAGACACACATTTAGATACAGCTAAGTATATATTTTATCAGTAGAAACAAATATATTTTTCGTTATAAATATAGATACATCTCTCTCTCGTCCCATACACCCTATCTATCTATCTATCTATCTATCTATCTATCTATC
>NW_020664781.1:1502649-1550418 GCF_002925995.2 Terrapene triunguis
ATCTATCTATCCCTATACACCTTATCTATCTATCTATCTATCTATCTATCCCCATACACCTTATCTATCTATCTATCTATCCCCATACACCTTATCTATCATCTATCTATCTACCTATCTATCCCCATACACCTTATCTATCTCTCTATCTCTCTCCATGCACTCCATCTAATCTATCAATCTGCTTAGTGACTGAACCTGTATTAAATAATTTTTTCTCTCTGGACCCAGTTGCTGGTGATTGTCATTAGTTTCCTCCCTTTTTTTTCTATTTCATTGTATTTCTCCGCGATCTGTCTTTTGCCTTGTGAATAGCCCTGACTTCGCAGTGTCGGTCCCGGGGCAGCTCCCCGGTTTACAACACTGTAGACACCGTGTTGCAGCGGTCACCGGTCTCGCTTTAGCGAGGCTGACCCGTAACAAGAATATTTTGACATTTAAACCGTTCGCTCCCGTCTCCGTTTGGTGCGGGGCTTTCGGAGCATTTCCGAGAGCTGGATTCGAATTCAACTCCGCTGCCTCCGGCCGAGTCCTTCCCACGGACAACGAAGCAAAGACATTTTCTACCCCTATACAAATACTGCGGTCATGATCCAAAACGATTCCTGGAGGATATTTTTCATAAAGATAAAGACTCCGGGCTAGCGATGCCGCATCAGATGCTGTAGCGATTGGGGAGTCTTTTGAAAGGCAAAAATGTACTAAAATATTAATGAATTAATAATAACCCAAATAACTAGCCCGTACGCTACGAAATAGCAATTCAAACAATAATAATAATAATGGACTACTTAGTTCTTAAAGTAATTAGCTAATTAAAAATGGATCCACCATAAAAATAATAGCGAGGTAGCAATTAATAACATCTTTAATATTTATAAACCAATAACTAGCAATGCCATCGCTGATCACATCGAAATATGCACCATAATCAAATAACCGGCAGCAGCGTAATCATTGTTAGCTAGTGCAATATTAATACTTTAATATAAACACTAACTGCAATATTATTAAAATAGAACGCACAGAAGCATAGCTAATATAGGTGTGATGAAGAGTCAAATGCATAATAATTAAACAAGAGTGAATCATGTAATAATAGCTAATGCACTATTGATACTTGAACAGTATTAAGGCTGGGAGTGTCGTGTCAGAATATCCTAAGTGAGTTAGGAACCCAAGCCAGTGGGAGTTGGATACAGTCCATTCATTTCCGGTATCTATAGCTAGCTACAGATATAGTCCCCCTTTAACTGCACTCTCTGCTCTCAGACCCTCTCATATTTTCCTGCTAAGTAACGCTCTCCCCCTGTCTTCCCCCCTCTCTCCCCTTCAGTTCCCTACAAGTTCTTCTCGGACCCCTCGGGCATCAACGAGAAGAGAAAGCAGCGAAGGATCAGGACCACGTTCACCAGCTCCCAGCTGAAGGAGCTGGAGAGGGTCTTTGCGGAGACCCACTATCCAGACATCTACACCCGGGAGGAGCTGGCGCTGAAGATCGACCTCACTGAAGCCAGGGTCCAGGTAAGCCCAGTTCCGCCCAGCGCAGTTAGACGTGATGTGGCTGGATATTCATGACACAGCGCTTCCCTGAAATGCAGAGTAGCCTACGTTTATTATTACAAATAACTAATAACCCTTTTATCGAGCACCTTCCATGCAAGGATCTCAAAGTGCCTTACAGACGTGAGGGAGTCAAGCGTCACACCAGCCCTGGGAGGTAGGACAGTGTCCTCACCCCGTTGCGCAAATGGGGAAACCGAGGCAAGGAGAAAGCCCGTGACTTGTCCAGCTCACACAGTGAGTTAGTGGCAATGCCAGGAACAGACTCCAGGAGTCCTAGCATGCAGATGCACGCGCTAACCATTGTTTCACCCTTCCTTTGTCTAGGGCCCCTATTCAACAAAGCTCTTAAGCGGGTTCTTAATTTTAAGCAGGTACCTCTGTCCTATTCACTTCATTGGGGCTTAAAATCTACTTAAAGTTAAGCACATGCTGCATTGCTTTCCTCAGCTGGGGGTCTCTCTGTCCCAGTTCCCCACCTGTCAAATGGGATTTCCCTACCTCCCAGGTTGGGTTTATAATCGTAGAGCCACAGAAATGTCGGGCTGGAAGGGATCTGGAGAAGTCACCTAATCTAGTCCCCTGCTCTGAGGCAGGGCCAAGCAAACCTAGACAGGTTTGTCCAGCCTGGTCTTACAAACCTCCAGTGACCGGGACTCCACAACCTCCCTATTGCAGAGCTTCACTACTCTTAGAGTTACAAAGTTTCTCCTAATATCTGACCTAAATCTCCCTTGCTGCAGATTAAAGTCCATTATTTTTTGTCTGATCTTCAGTGGACATGTGTCTTACATAGGACACTCCCGTTAACACACCCCAGCATGAGATCAGCCTTTTTGCACCTGCATCACGGCATTGGCTCGTGTTCAGTCTGTGATCTTTGTCAGCACTACTGCTGTCTAGCGAGTTACTTCCCATTTTGCAGTGGCGCATTTGATTTTGCCTTCCTAAGTGTAGTACTTTGCACTTGTCTTTATTGAATTTCATCGGGTCGATTGCAGACCAAGGTGTGGAGGTCAGTTTGAATTCGAACCCTGTCCTCCAAAGCGCTGGCACCACCTCCCAGCTTGGTGTCAGCCACCGATTTTATAAGCATCCTCTCCACTCCATTATCCACGTCATTAATGAAAATATTGGCTAGCACCTGACCCAGGACAGACCCTTACTTGATACGGCCTCCCAGTTTGACAGAAAACCATTGATTTGGATATGGTTATCTTTGGATATGGTTTTGCACCCACGTGTGCAACCACCAAATAATTCCATCTAAACCACATTTCTCTAGTCTGCCGCCCAGACTGTCACGTGGGGCTGTGTCAAAAGCCTTGCGAAAATCGAGAGCGATCACATCTATTGCTCCCCCCCAGCCATGAGGCCAGTAACCCCGTCAAAATACTGAAGCTGAATATGAGGATATGAGAATAAATACTTAGCAGCTGCTCAGATTGAGCTGTATAAGTCACTAGAAGTGATGGAGCATTATGCAGCATGGGGACTGGTGGTTAGGACTCCTGGGTTTACCTCTGCCATATAGCTGGCCAGATCTGGGCCCCATTGGGTCGGGCGCTGCACAGACACATGGGAAGACCTGGTCCTGCCCCAAAGATTCCAGAAGAGAATCATCTCGAGTTAGTAGCCTGCAGTTCAAGGCCCCAATTCAGGAGCATATCCCTGTTCAGGGGAGCACGTGCTTTCCTGAACAACGTGCAATGGGTGGACCGTTTTTCCACCAGGAGGGTAATTAACCATTAGAACAACTTGCCCAGGGATGTGATGGATTCGCCATCCCCCGACGTCTTTACATCGAGACTGGCTGTCTTTCTAAAAGCAACGCTCTGGCTCCAGCCGAAGTTGTGGGCCTGGTGCCAGAATCCCTGGGGTTGGTTCTCTGGCCTGGGCTCTATGCGGGGCTTAGACGCAATGAATTTCTGAAGGCATAGCCCTTCCTGAAGCAGGCCCAAAGTCACGGCTCAGCTCCGGCCCCGTGAACACTCGGGGTATCAACCCAATGTGACCTCAGCCCCCTTATGAATTATCCCGCACTGAGCCGTCCCAAGGCGTCAGACCGAGTTTGGCACAGACAAGGTCTCTGTGTTTCAGTGCAACAGCAGGTCCCCGCCCCGTTCAGACGCCCGTTCAGCAGGTCCCTCGGAGGTGAGTGGGGCTTTAAAGAACCGCTTGTCGCTGGCGGGAAGGCAGGGGCCGTGGGGCCGTGCTCCCGGGTCTGTCTCGCTCAGTGCATCTGAGAGGCAGCCAGGGAGGCAGGAGAATCAGGAGCTCGTCTCTGGCAGTGCTTGCTCCCGGGGCGAGGAGCTGCCTTTTATTTTTTCTGGGAACAAAGCACTGGGGAAAGGAGTTGGCCCAACCGTGCAGGGGCCCTGCGTCTGGGCAGCAGCCCCTGGTTCCACCCCCACTAGGTGCCCTCGAAGCACTACCCAGAGGACACCCAGACTAAGGTTAGCGCTCCTCGTCCACTGAACTCAAAGCCCTTTACCCAGGTGACAAGGCCCATGAGCCACGTTGGACAGATGGGGAAACTGAGGCAGCAGCAAGGCAAGGGACGTAGCCAGGGTCATGTGGCAGGTCAGCTGGGAACAGACCCCACAACTCCTGACACTCCTGCTTATTCCCTAAGCCGCTGGGCCCCCGGCAGCAGGCTCCTCATTTAGCGCTACCTTTAATTAGGCGTCAGGAGCTGGTTAGACAGTCCCAGCAGGTCCCGGTGCCCGTCCAGTCCTTGTCCCGGCTCTCTCTGCTGAGACTGCCAAGAGTGATGCAAATTAGGACCAGAAGGGGGTGTGTGTTAACCCCCCCCCCTTGCAAATTCCGTCTCGTAAAACACCCAGCGTCAGTGGCCATTTGGGCACAACGGCATCACAGTGGGTCACAGCAGCAGGCCTGGCCTGGCCGATCGCTGCCTGCCCTCGTCTCCCATCCTAGGGCCAGCAGACCCCACAGATGCCATGCGGCTGATCTGCCTGGAGGAGCCAGGCCGGCTTAGAGCCGATTTCCCCTGGGGTCAGCTGCCGAGAAACGGCCCCGCCGGCTGCGGGCCCTGTGAGCTCTGAGTGGGCTGGTCGTTGGCGACTCCGCTTCGCCTCGTGCGGCGGGGAACCTCTGCGCCAAGCTCCAGCTCCTCTTGTCACTCAGCCCAAACAAATCTGGCTCCAGAGCTGCAGCCCTCTCTAGTCCCTACCCGAAGCCATCACAGGCTGCGTGCGAGCTCCTAATTCCGCTGTGAGGTGGCTGCGCCGTTCCCGAGCCCGGTGGCTGCAGCATAAGCAGCAGGAGCAGACAAACGGCTCAGGAAGCAAAGCTCCTGTCTCTGTGCAAATCTCCCTGTGGCACAAACTACAGCCAGGCGCTGCAGGGCTCAGACCCAGGGCCTTTAGCACCAGCCTTAGCAGTTGATCTGAAGGGGCTGCTGGTTGTGAGTAGCCGCCTCTTGTCTGCCCCTGGATCGACCACTAGAGGGAGCCACAGCCGCACACAGTCAGCTAACCCAGCCACGGAAAAAAGCCACAGCGAAATACAAGGAGGAGCAGAAATGCTAGTAAATTGAGATTTTCTTTTTCAGTGGTGGGCATCAAACTGGGTCTGGGGAGGAGAGACAGGCAGGGCCAGAGACAGGAGACAAAGGGCTCGATTCTCCCCTCCTGTTCAGGGTTACTCCTGATTTACACGGGGTGAGAGCGAGCGGCACTGGGCGCTTCAGAACAAGGACACGGTGTGGGGCTTTACACAAGGGGGCTTGGCCTCGGCTCCAGGTGCTACTGGAACATACTGATAACTAAGAATAAAGGCCAGGGGAAGGAAAGGCCTTTTCGTTGCTGTAACTGTAACGATCATTTCTCGGAGCCCAGTTCTGCTCTCAGCGACGCCGGTGAAAATCCAGGAAACTCCATCAGTGAATGGAGAATCCGGTGCTCAGGCGGAAAGGGCCAATAAATAGGTTCCAGGACTGGCAGTCAGTGCATGGGCAGCGAAAACTCCCCAGCCCCCCATGCCACAAGACTGCCCAGAGCATAAAGCTTTTTGGGCCAGAGCACGTGCGTTTGTTATCGGTGCACCCAGCGCCTGGCTCTTGGCACTATTGCAATACAAATGCAGGCGTGCCACCCCCAACCCTTCAAAAATCAGACAGTAGGCCCCCAAATTGTTCAATTTTTTTTTTAATTGGGATCTTATTTGCCTGCAGCTTCCCTAGCCTTATTAAAAAGAAAGCTGAGATCCTCACACAATTGCCTGAGTCCCGGAACTGTAGCTTTAAGGGGAAAAAAATCAGCTATTGTGAAATGGGGACAAGTCATTTCCCCTCCCAGGAGAAAATACGTTCCCGGCTGTTATAGAAAAGACGGTGGTCGGTTGTTCTCTGTGCCCACTGACTGTACAATCCGACGCAACCAGCTTAACCTGCAGCCAGGGAGATTTAGGTGAGCTAATATTAGCAGGTGTGTTGTGAGCAAGACACGAGAAGTCATTCTTCCGCTCTACTCTGAACTGGTTAGGCCTCAGCTGGAGTATTGTGTCCAGTTCTGGGCAACGCATTTCAAGAAAGATGTGGAGAAATTGGAGAGGGTCCAGAGAAGAGCAACAAGAATGATTAAAGGTCTTGAGAACATGACCTATGAAGGAAGGCTGAAAGAATTGGGTTTGTTTAGTTTGGAAAAGAGAAGACTGAGAGGGGACATGGTAGCAGTTTTCAGGTATCTAAAAGGGTGTCATAAGGAGGAGGGAGAAAACTTGTTCACCTTAGCCTCTAAGGATAGAACAAGAAGCAATGGGCTTAAACTGCAGCAAGGGAGGTCTAGGTTGGACATTAGGAAAAAGTTCCTAATTGTCAGGGGGTTAAACACTGGAATAAATTGCCTAGGGAGGTTGTGGAATCTCCATCTCTGGAGATATTTAAGAGTAGGTTAGATAAATGTCTATCAGGGATGGTCTAAACAGTATTTGGTCCTGTCAAGAGGACAGGGGACTGGACTCGATGACCTCTCGAGGTCCCTTCCAGTCCTAGAATCTATGAATCTATGAATAGGAGAACCTGGGTTATTGTCTCTGGAACAGGCTTCCAAGGGAGGTTGTGGAATCCCCATCATTGGAGGTTTGTAAGACCAGGTTGGACAAACACCTGCCAGGGATAGCCTAGGCCCGTGGTTCTCAATCTACTTGCCATTGTGGGCCACATATGCAGCTCTCTCTGAGTTATGTGGGCCACGTCCACACAATATATATACCACCTGTATGGCCCTGAGGATGTCACATGGGCGCAGCTGTGTGCTGATTGGGCCACAAGCGGGCCGCAGGTTGAGAACCACTTGGCACAGGGGGCTGGGCTTGATGACTTCACCAGGTCCCTTCCCGCTTGACATTTCTATGATTCTATGAAAATCATGAGAGTTGGCAACACTGCCAATAATAATAATAATAATAAAAGAACCAACAGCCTGTCCGTGAAATGAATGGCTGGTAAATTTCCAACACGAAAGAAAAAGGACTAGAATTTAACAGCGAATACAATCGCCTTGTGTGGCCAACAACCACCCAATCTCCACTCAACCCCCTCCTTTAAACTCAGCCCCGATGCATAGCCCACCTCAGAGAAGACAGCACTGAATGAAATGCCCATCACACCATCGATGAAGATCTCTCACTATTGCACCACATGGTGCTTTAGAGCCCAGAATAAAAGTGACCAGTCCCTTCCTGAGATGCACCGAGCACCTCCATTAACTGAGTCCCAGATCCTGAGAGGCATTTGTTATGTTCACGGCACGCAAACAGAGAAGTTAGAGAAAAACCTAAATCCTTGGCTGGGAGGTTGCAACATAACACTGCTTTATTAATTAGAATTCAGAAGGATAAGACATAAGAACCAAAGAGAAAGAGAGAGAGAAAGCAGGCTGCTCACTGAGGCAGCGGCACAACTCACCCCACCTTATTCTAGATGGATTGCTGCTAGCTAAGCCAGCTTGCATGCTTCCCTGCAGAGCCCCCTAGCCTGCAATCAGGATCAGGAAAACACCCTGGGCATTTAAAGTACCAGCTTATCATTTTAATACAGTTTTCAATATACTGCAGTATTTGGGCACCTAACTCCAAGTGATGTCAATGGGGATTAGGTGCTTAAATACCTTTGAGGATCTGGGCCCTGCTGCCTTTGGGAAGTCTGATCAAGAAGTGGGGATTTGTATAGGCGGTTGGATGGAGATCCTCAGATGGAAGGTGCCATAGAGGTGCAAGTGAAATCATTATTAAGCCTTACTGTGATTCCATCGTTCAAGAGACAGCTGACTAGGTTGTGGGTGGATCCCTCTTTCCTCGCTTGACTTGGTTTTTCTGTCCCCCCCTCCCGTTTCCGGTCACCGTCCCACCCCTCACCCCATCCAGGTTTGGTTCCAGAACCGACGCGCCAAGTTCCGCAAGCAAGAACGGGCGGCAAATGCCAAGGGGGTGAATGGCGGCTCCTCAGCCAACAAGAAATCTGACCCGCGCTCCTCTTCGGAAGACGACGAGTCCAAGGAGTCCAACTGTAGCCCCACCCCGGACAGCACCGCTTCGCTGCCCACCACGGGTAGCCTCAACAGCCCTGGGAGCAGCCTGAGCCCCAGCCCCGGCACGGGTCAGGGCCTCGGACCCAGCCACACCGCCCAGTCCTTAAAGGCGCCCATCTGGCCAGGGGTCAGCACCAGCAACGGTGCCACCAACACGGCGGAGCTCCTGAAGGCGTGGCAGCCAGCCGAGGCCATGCCAGGACCTTTCTCCGGCGTCCTCTCCTCCTTCCACAGGAAGCCCAACGCCCTCAAGACAAACCTGTTCTAATGACCGGGAACGGACCGCGCCAAACAAACATTGCCAACTCCTTCGTGTGCCATTGTGTGCGACATCAAATATCTCCCCCCCTCCACCCTCTTCCCTAGCTAGTAGTCTCCAAGGTTCCTCTCTCTGTCTGCAGAGCTGGGTAGACCCCCACAGGCCTCCGGGAAGTCCCAGATTCTCCCAGGCTGGAGGGAAGTACTGAAACAGACACCCGGCGGAGCCATGCCTGCAGCCCACCATCTCATCCGTGCTTCTAGCAGTACCCAAGAGGACAAATGATGCACCCCCTGCACTGAACTGCCCCTCACCCCGCACATCCCTAGGGAGGTCGACCTCGCCCAGCCGTGAGGCCGGCTTAGCGACTACCAAGCAGCTTCCCTTGGAGTGGGGACCAGGGCGGCCGGCCAGGCACTCACCTCCGGTAGAACAGCCGTCTGGTGGATCAGTCACTGGGGAAGCTCTTCCCCACCTCCCCCGCAACGTGCACAGGGCTCTGCCTGAGAAACATCACCTTCTGCTGCCACCACTGTTCTCCTGGGGTGCTTAGATCGCAGTGGAAGAGTGGTCTCCTTTTTGAGCTCCTGGGATGCCAGGGTCCCCTGGGTGTGCAGTGGTCTCCGGACCAGGCCAGGCTTAGCCTCATTTTAAATGTCTGTACATACGTAGCTATATCTAGGGAGGGGGAGTACTCCAACGGCCAGCAGCCCAGGGAAGAGGGGGCGTGGAGAGCAGCTAATCCTTCTGCTGACAAGCAGGGAGCCTTCCCCAGTGTGCCACTGAGAGGTTAGCCACGGGCAGGGCAGGCGTGGGAGGGCATTTTGTGGCCCTGTTTGGCCAGAGGCCTATGCTAGCCATCTCTTGGGTAAGATGCAGTCAGGGACAGAGCAGAGAGAGCGTTTCTTCAGCTTCCCATGACCCCTTAAAGAACCAAGGAAGGGGTGTAACGGCCCTGCGTAATCCCGGGGATGCAGGTGGGTGTAGTGGAAAGCTGTGATTGGACAGTCCCTAGTCAGAAATAGCCAGCTTCTCGCCCCCACAACATCCATTCACCTTGACCCCCATCCTGAGAGGTAGCAGGGCTCCTCTGTCCATGCCTGAGTCGCAGCTGCGGCTGGAAACCTGGCGTAAGTTCAGCACCAACTCTGCCTCACTATGGGGAGATGTGGATGGGCACCATGTGTAGCCCCTTCTGAACCCCTCCGACTGTTTTTGGGGACTACCAGGCCCGGGTCCTTGGGGCCCACTAGAGAAGGCCCTAGCACCCTCACGCTTAGCCCCAGACCGGAGGGGCGGCCATTTTGAAAGACTATCCGTGGCGATGCTCTTCCCCACTGACTCCTACGACGTAACACTGTGATTGAAAATACCGCAGCGGGCAGCCGGCGCCCCATGGCACTGGACTGGTTTCTCCGTCAAGCCAAGCGAACACTCATTAGCTGGATCCTTGGGATGCCTTCTCCATCCAGCAGAGGGCAGGTTTGAGGCCATCAGGCAAAGGTATGTGGCCAACGCGGCTCGTTTCTTTTATTGCTCAATGTTGAATTTCAATGGAGACATTGCCCAGCGGTGGAAGGAGGGAAGAAAGCACTTTATGGTGGGGCTGGGCAGGCCAGCTGACCCTGTCTTGGCATGTACCTCCTTGGGTGAGCGAGGATCAGAACAACACAGGCATGGAGAGGACTGCCCATGGCTTCTGCAGACAGTTGCTGGCAGTGCCTGGATCCACTTATCCCAAACTCTACCGCTGCAAGGACCCCAGAGAGCCAGCAGGGACAGCCGGACCGTGCTCCTCAGGTGCAGAAAGGAAACCAGGCCAATATATTTGTTTAGGACCCCTCATCCCACCGGATTCAAAGCATTTCACAGACTGCGCACAGAGGGACCCCGCGCCCGCCACTCAGACGCTGCTCCGGGAAGTGGAGACGAACGCGGTGTCCACATGGAGCCGCGGAGGGCATTGGAGGGAGGCGGGATGACGTCACGCTCCAGGTGGGCGAGGACCCCAGAATGGGTGACTTTCTGGCAGAGCTAAGGGCCATGGTTCATGCATGGTTTTGCTTCTTCCCTGGAAGACGACCCCTCCAGCAGCCAGCACTGCTCACTAGCAGGCAGGGTCCCGGGGAGGCCCTTGCCTCGGACACCGTGTCGGGGCATTGACTGACTTCCCCGCAGCACAGCATCTCATCCAGCCACCCGGCTGAGGCATGGTTTGGCCCTGGCTCCACCAGAAGGACTCCCCCAGCCCACGCGCCTGCACCACCGGGGTGTCTCGTGAAGGTCGCTGACCAGGCCCAGCCCTGTTGACCTGGGACGATCGAAGGAGGAATGGCTGCAAATTGCAGACACCTCAGACACTGACGTTAACGCCCAGCCTGCTTCTGTGCTGCCGGGCTTGGGCCGTGACTTGTGCCCCTCTTTCCATGGGTGAGGGCAGAGGGAGCCACATGGTCTTGCCAGCTGCAGACCGTTCCGGAAGCGGACCGTGGGCAATATTAACAAGTATTGAACATCTAGGAGCTTGGGAAGGCCTAAGAGCTGCTGAGGGAGGGGCAGGGTTGGGGTCTAACCAGAACTCAGAAGGGACCGATCCCTGAATGTCTATTGCAGGCCCAGAACTCACAGCCACAGCAGGCCCAGTCACCGCAGCGGAGAGTTCCAAAGATGCCTAACGCAATGAGGTGCCCAACCCCCCACTGGAATACTATAGGAGTTGGGTGCTCGTGCTGAGCATCCCAGACCATGCTGTAGTCAGCGCCTGTTGTCACAGAGCAGACCCCTGCGGAGGGAGGAAACGGGTCAGAGGAGACGCCGGAGGCTGCCGTGGTCTTGTCACAAAGCCTCTGGCTTCAGGCAGGTGTTAGCAGAGGGTTGGTCTGGTGTGGCCCTGCTGAAATTAGCACAGCTGCATGAGCTGGGTGTGTGTTTGTGTGTGTGTTCTTCACAGAGATGGTGGGTGCTGGATCAGTGCCATTTGTAGTTACAGCCGGAGCCTGTCCACATGGACACGCCCACAAATCTACCTTCCATTGCCTGACAAACTCCTGAGCATCACGCATGGCCTGTGGCCATTGGCACCAAAGCCAATTCCTAGCACCAGGGCAGTAGCTCCGCTTGTGGGTTCGTCAGTGGGGCACGTCCCTCCCTCGGGTGCGGGGAGGCGGAACAAGAAGAGGTATTTAGCCACTCTCCAGTTCCATGATGTTATTGTGCGTTCGGCCGGTGCTAAGGCTGAAGGAGAGATGGGATTCCATCCCTGGAGAATGTATCTCAGAGAGGAACCTACCCACGATGAACCTCATCTCTGGGGAGGTGTCTGTGTACGGGGAAAGTAAAAGGGTCATTAATGTGGAAGAAGCAAAGTCATTAAGGTCCCCTGCAGATCTTAGGCAAGGTTGTGGGGTCGGCTCTGCTGACTTCTGGCGCTTCCTCTGCTGTGAGGAACCGATCACTTTCTGTCCCGAATGACCAGAGTTGAAAGCAGAACATCCCAACGCGCAGCCGGTAGGGTCAAGCTCATGAATTCAATGAGCCATCTAATGGGGGTGGTGAAGGGTCACCGGCTGACCCCCTTCCATTGAGCACTAGCTACGCAAACACTGCTCACTCATGCTTTTCTGCCTCATGGGTTCTTCCATTGTCCTCGTGCGCTCTGCTGGGTTTGGAAGTTCTGCTCCAGCGGTGAGGCCAGGCAAACAGGACGCAGCAGGGGCCGGGGAGAAGGCAGAGCCCTAATGCCACAGGGGCCAGGCGCATGCCCTTTATTCACAGAGGAGGGGGACACTTGGGACCCTACAAGTGGGCTGTTTACCAGGCACGGGGCATCTTGCTGGTTCAGCCATCCCCATCAGGATCGGCTCCGCAGCCCCTTTGGGCGCTGAGGTCCCCTCTCGTTGGATGCTGGACGACTGTTGTTGTTTTTTTTAAACTGTTCTGTAATTTATTGAACCCATTTGCAAATTATACTAATCCAAATAAAACTTAATTTATTGAAGAAGCCATTGGCCGTCTCTGCTCTTCGGGAAGGGGGGACAGGAATGTGGTGGGGGAACCCCAGCTTGGCCTGGAGAGATGGAGGATGGGGAATGTTACTTGCCCCGGCTCACAACCCCAGGGTTAGCAAGGACAGGTGGTGCCCTGCCCGAAGGTATCTGCACACCCCCTTCCCTGCAAAGGGCGACAGAAGAAGGTTAAGCTGTTGTTTTATTTTGGGATTCAGACTATATCTAGCATCAATTCCTGGCTCTGGCACAGGGCTCGTCCGGGCCTAGGTGTGTGAAGCAGGCTGCCCTGAGTTCCAATCCCAGCTCTGACACCGTCTCCCTCTGTGGAGTTGGGCAAGTCCCAGCCCCCTCTCTGTGCCTCAGTTTCCCCAATAGTACAATGAGGATAAGTGTCCTGACCCCCTTCCAGGAGGGGGAGGATCACTAAATGCCTGGAGCGCATTGTGCTGAGTGGGAGCTGTCTCTGTCCATACTCAGCCTTCACGCAACCATGATATAGAAAGTTTCTTCCTCTTGAAGGGAGACATGAATTCCCAATCGGGGGCATGGCCAGCAAGAGAGCACCCAAAAACGGGCAGAGGCGAGCTTGAAAGATCCATTTCTTTTGCACCTTTTTAGCGCTGCTCACGTCACTCACCACTGAAATAGGGAATGGAGCGGCTGGAACAGGACTCGATTAATAACGAGCGAAAGGAGGGTAATGTCATTAATGCAAATCAGCCCCTCAGACTAACTGGATAGGTTTTTTCATCCAAGTTTGGTTGATAAAGGTAATAGTGTTGCTATAATCTATTTAGACGGCTGTCAGGTGCTTGACTTGGTACCGCACAACATTGGCTGTTTTGCTCAACGATCTGCTCTCGGGATTATTTGGGGGAAGTTCTCTGGCCTGTTTTATACAGGAGGTCATGTTAGATGACCACAGGGGTCCCTATGAAATACAGCCACCTCTGGGGAGGAACGGAGCAGCTGTTTACCGGCCACACAGCGCCGCAACACAGCAGTTTCGGACGAGAAGTGGTGAAGACTACTGGATGTGACTGGAACCCAAGGGGGAATTTTAAGGAAGCAACATGGAATTTTACAAATTGGGATTTTGCCAGGAATGTGGGAAACCTCTACTCACCTCCTGAGAAAATGCCCTTGGGTCTGTAGCACAGGGTGGCTTGGCTGTTTAAGGCCCTGTTCCCAGCTCAGCACAGAACCAAGGCATTCTGGGGATGGTAGTTCCCAGGGCTGATGGGCGTTGTATTAGACAGCAATGCATGCTGGGAAAAGAGGTAGTCTATAAAAGAACTCCTTTTGCCCTGGTCAGAGATGGACCGGAAAGGAGACCTGGCTTGTTGGGAGCTGTTCTCAGCCTCCTGATTCCCCCCCAGGGAACGAGGGTTAGTCCTGCCTGTGTGGTTGCTGGAGGAGCTGCATGAGGAACGGGAGGATGGAGAGGAAAAGCCTGGACCCAAGTTTGTTTCTAATCTGGAACTATCGGGGGGACCCTGGCGAGGGTGAATCCTGGGAACAAATGGGGCCAGGGGCCTGTGTGTGGGGGGGTGTGGCTTGGAGAACTGGGTCAGGCACTTGCTTCTCTTTCTTGGGGCCCAGGGTGGAAACTGCTGACAGAGGGTGTGTGAGAGACACCCCCCTCTCCCAGAGTGTTGGCTTGATCCTGTTGAGCGGGGAGACGTGGACTCCCCTCCAATTGGAAGGGGTGGAAGTTGGTTTGGTTTAGTCAGAGGGTTCAACTGCCCAGGCAGTGAGGGGGAAACTGAGGTAGTGGCCTACCCCATGGACTGGGTGCAAACCCCTTGCTTGCACGATGCCGGCCCCCAGAAGTGTTTGCTTGAGCGGTTCCTTGCGGCAGAGCAGCCCCATCTGGGTTAAAGGAAGAGGCGACAGAGCCGTCACGAAGCTGGGTCCGGCTGGGCCCTGACCGCTCTGGAGAGCGGCGAAGAGGGGCTGCTCCTGTTAGGGCGTGTCACTGAGCAGCCTGGCCGGGTGAGCCTGGGGATGAATGAGCCTGTTTCCAGCTCCTCGGGGGGGTTGGGGATTGGGGGGCGGGATGTCCTTGTCTCCAGTAGGCTGTGGGGAAAGACTATGGGGAGCAGTCTGGGGAGACTCAGCACTGTGGCCTATCACTGTAGTACAACCATCCCTTCTGCCGTGGGGAACATGAGCCTCCCACCAGCCTCTCCCTACCCAGCACTCCCCAGACATCCCTGTGCTCCAGTGACCCCCCTAGGACTTTCTTCACTGGCTTGGGCTGGGCGCTTTCCAGCCATCGTGCTCTGAGACTTGGGCCCTGTTCAACTCAGGCAAAGTCAAGGCCCCCTAGGGGTATTCTGAGGAGAAGGCCCCTCTCCATGGTGGGCTCCCCGGCCCATAGACACCACATCTCTAAGGGACGGGGAACCCTCCATGCTGGGGTCCTTCAGCACCTCTGAACTGAAGCCAGGAAGGGCTGAAGTTCCCCCATTGACATGGCCCATGTTCTGGCAAGAAATAGAGGGGGATGCCCCAGGGACCTCCTCTCCGCACTCCACAGGTAGGTGATTCATGCCAAGGCCCTGCCAATACCCTGGTGTGGGGGAAATTGCTCTGACCCCAAGTCAGGCCTGTGTACGTGAGTGTGAGATTAGGGCATTTCATGGCGACCGGGCCTCCCAGCTACTGCTGGCTCTGAGTATGGTGAGGAAATAACCCAGGCAGAGCCGTCAAGGGAGGAGATCGCGGAGAAGAAAGGCTGGTGTTTCCACGGCACCTTCTGTGCTGGACGGTCCCAAATGCCCGATAAACCGTGCATTAACCGACCGCTTTTGTCTGGGGCTAGGTGGAGGTAAAGGTCCAATCCTGCCCTCCACGTGTGATCAGGGGGACTCCTTGAGGAAGGATCTCTCGTGAATAAGGGCTGCAGGGGCAGGCTTGGCGTCAGCCAGCAGAGATGGGACAGATCCATTCTGTCAGCTGGCCCCCAGCCCCAGGTGGCTTCTGACTGCAGTTACCAGCACCTGGCCAAATCCAGTCTTTGCTGCTCCAAAGCAAGGGGCTTCCATCGCTCCTGGGAGAGATTCCCCAGCCTCGAGCCGCTTTCCCCTTCCTAGGCCTTGTCCGCACTGGGGATTTCTGACCATGGGGGCCCGGCCAGGGGAGCAGCTGCACCAGTGCAAACGCCCACGGTCAAGCTTCGCCCTAAGGGTACGTCTACACGGCGATGCAACACCCGGGTCAGCTGACATGGGCCGGCCACGGGTGTTGAATCGCCGTGTAGACCTACCCTAAGATAGTGGTTTTCTAACTTTTTTTCTGGCGACCCAGTTGAAGAAAATTTTTGATGCCCACGACCCAACGGAGCTGGGGATGAGGGGCTTGGGGTGTGGGAGGGGCTCAGGGCTGGGGCAGAGGGTTGGAGGGTGGGGGTGAGGGCTGCTAGGTGGGGCCAGGAATGAGGGATTCAGGGTGGGTGGGGCTCAGGGTCGGGGAGGGGGCTCCAGGTTTTTTTGGGGGGGCTCAGGGCTGGGGCAGGGGATTGGGGTGCAGGATGGGGTCTGGGCTGGGGGTGCAGGCTCTGGGGTGGGGCCAGGGATGAGGGGTTTGGGCTGCAGAAAGGGGCTCCAGGTTTGGGGGGCTCAGGGCTGGGGTTGGGGCACGGGCTTACCTCGGGCAGCTCCTAGTCAATGGCACAGCTGGGGTGCAGAGGCAGGCTTCCCGTCTGTCCTGGCATGTGGACCGCGCTGTGCCCTGGAAGCGGCCAGCAGCAGGTCCGGCTCCTAGGCGGAGGCATGCAAGCGGCTCTACACAGCTCTTGCCAGCAGGCACCGCCCCCTCAGTTCCCATTGGCCAGGAACTGGCCAATGGGAGTGCAGAGCTGGTGCTTGGGGTGGGGGCAGCATGCAGAGCCCTGTGGCCCCCACACCTAGGAGCCGGACTTGCTGCTGGCTGCTTCCAGGGCACAGCGCGGTGTGGAACAGGTACAGACTAGCCTGTCGTAGCCGGGCAGCACCGCCGATGGGACTTTTAACGTCTCGGTCAGTGGTGCTGACCAGAGCCTCCGCGACCCAGGGCCTTACGTTCTGTCCTGGGTTGCGACCCACAGTTTGAAAACCACTGGTCTAAGAAACGATTTGCTTTGACCTGGTGCAGGTGGCCTCTGCTTGAAACCAGGTAAGAAGAACTAATGCAAATCCTGGCTCAGCCTGTCTATATCAGGCCTGGCCATGGTGGCTGAACCTGGAGCAAATGGCTGGTGTAGACAAGATCTTGCCGGTGATCCCCTTCTCCTATCTATCCCACCTTGTCCGTGCCTGTGTGCGGAGATGAGAATCTAAAACCAGGAGCTTGGAATACGGCCATTCCGGAGGATCTCTGGATTCCAGGATATGGGGAATTAAAAGCTCCAAGCACAATCGGACCCAATGGCCCAGATTCCCTGACCAGCTGGTGGACGTCGTAGCAGCAAGTGTTAACGTCTCATTCTGAGGAAATTAGAGAGGGCAGGGTTCAAAATTGGTCTTATAAAAAGATGACTTGCTGAGTCACTATCTTGGAGCCAATAGACCCCCAAATTGCAAGGCAGCCATCTCTGGGGAGGAACACAGCAGCTGTTTAACAGCGCACAGCAACACGGCTTGCCGGTTTGGGGCAGGAAATGAAGGCGAATAGCATATCCGCTTGAGGCTGCCGGGGAAGCTAAGGGAGGCGGGATCAATGTTACCGAGATGGAATTTGAGCAGGACGTGAGAACTATCGTGTTGTGAGAGCTTTAATGAGCAGAAATAGTGAGGCCTTTGGTTCTGCCCACCACCTGCATGCTGGCACTCCCCTCCTACACAGCACCATGGACGGGAATTAGGTCAGTACAGCGTCAAAGGGAAGAGCACCACCTACTGACTCACCAGCGTGACTTCTGCTGCAGCTGGGTGGGTCTCGCATCCCAGTAGTGACCCAGCCAGAGACCGAGGGAGAAAACACAGGTAGCAGTTTCTAAGCAAACAAGCCCTTTTATTACTTCAGAATGTGATACTCCTGGACATAAAAAGTGAACATCTCGCAAAGTCTTCAGATCCTAACGCTTAAAATTCTCGACTCCCGCCTCCCCCGAGAAATAATATTAAGCATAAGAAGAGAGTTTCAAATAACAATTAAATTAAACATTAAAAAAATAGCTCGTGATTTCAACCACAACAAAAAACACAACACGACGGTAGTTTAGTAGGATTAAAGTCACACCAAACGCCTCACTAACTAACAAAGAGACAAGGTGGGGTGCAGAGAGCCTGCCAGGCCTCACGGGCACCGGCTCCTCCCCGCGCCTGATAGCTAAACCGCATTGGAAACCAAACACGTCCTTCATTTCTCTGTGAGAGCCACTAATCACCATCGGAGATTCTCCTTGGGATGGGCCAAGGCTCCAATGATCTAGCAGAGTCCTACAAGGGTTGGCTACGTCTCCCGGTCCATGCGTGCTCACCTCTGTACGGCTCCGGAAAAGCAGATGAGCATCACTGCCTCCATTTTACAGATGGGGAAACTGAGGCACAGAGCGGTGAAATGAGTGGGCCAAAGGGCCAGGGAAGCAAGTCAGCATCAGAGCTGGGAACAGAAGCCAGGGCTCCTGACTCCTCGCCCCATGTCCACAAACCAGTCGCTCAGAACAAGGTTCCAGTCCATCCTAGCCCAGAGACAGCTGTGCTAACACAGGGACAGCAGCCAGCCATGTTTCACTGACAGGCAGGTCCTCATTGGAACCAAATCACAGTGACTATCCCTTTGGTCGGAAAGGGAAATCGGTGAGCAGGGACCTGCCCTCAGCACCAGCCTAAGGGGCTGGCACAGCCAGGGCCGCTCCCCTTGGCAGCTGGTATCTTGAAATGAGAACTGTGCTTAAAACTGATCTGTGAACAAACCCAGTCACATTAGTCCTGGACGTGCTCTGGCCTTTCGCCCGTCCTTAAGGCTTGATCTCGCCCTGTGCCACTCAGCGCATCCCCTGGGATATTCCTGATGGCTAACAGGGAAAGGGGCCTAGAGAAAGTCAAGGAGGCAGCCCACGGCTTTCCCCCAGAGATCGCCGGCAAGGGGATGAAAGGCGCTCACCCTACCTGGAGAGTTGGCCGCAGCCCAGGCTGCTGGAACTAACCTCATCCAGCAACAGCTCCTGGCCACCACCGCTGCCTCAGGCTGGATTCAAACTCGCCACAAAGCGAGGGAGCTTTGTATCGGTCCCCTGCGCCACAGACCTTAGACTGCGGGATCGACCCCATGCGCAGCTGGCTCCAGAGTTAGAGGCGACGGGTGTTAACACCACACGCTTGCTCAATGCCTTTGGATCTCCGTCGGGCGGTTGGTCCAGATTAGCAGCCTGCCATTGCTACGAGCTAATGGAGACGGGGTTAGCGCCAGTGGGCGAGGGTGGGGCTGGCGGGGCCTTACGTCGCTAACCTACGTGGATATAAACCAAGTTTAATTTGGATTAAGGGCGTTGACACTATGTTTTGCTCTGGTTTAACTAAACCGGTTTGAAATAACACTTTCAGTTCAGCGGGTGCAACTTTGCTGTAGCCTGTCTCAGCTGCCGCGTCCTCCCACTCTCTGCTGGCAGCTCAGACTGGTGGGTAAAGACTTGATGCCAGTGGAAGGACTTGCTCTCCAGACAGCAGCACATGGGGCACGGCTGTAGCCTTCGCGGGCACCTGAGCTTGCTGCCCCAGTGTGTAACTAACGAACGCGGTGCAGGCAGGCAGCGAGAACGCGAACTCGGGGCTTGTCTTCGCTGCAGAGGGAACTCATGTTGTAACTCGGGTGTTGCCCCTAGCTTGAGTCCCGCCCCCACACATGGGCTGGCCCGCCGGGGGTACAAGCTACAGCTCGAGCGAGCTGAACGCAGCAGCTGCTCACCTGACCCCTCTGCGGTGTGGACGCAGGCGAGCGCCACTCTCCAGAGCTGGCAGTCCTCCGACAATTCCCCCCGTGGGCCCAAAGGACAGGCGGGTTCTCCCACGCTTCCCTGGGGAAAGGCCCCCTCGCTCACTGCAGCGCGAAGGTCCATGGGCTGTGCCCCATGACGTCTCCGACCCGAGGGGGGGAATAAAGTGCCGGGTACAAACGCTGCACCCTGCTCTCATGGACGGCGGGCACAGATGAAGGCAGGACCCTTGGGTCTCCATGCCCAGTGAGGAGCAGCTAGAAGATAGGGCAGCAGTGCACGGACCCTGGCTGGACGCCTGATGGGCAGGGCTGAGCTGGCAGGAAGGATGCCAGGGAAGATTGGCCAGTGGGTGGCGCACTTGCCTGGGCCGGGGGCGATGTGGGTTTAATTCCTGCTCCGCCACAGACTTCCCCTGTGACCCTGGGCGTGGCCCGTCGGCCCTGTCTACACGGGGAGTGCTTTAGCAGGATACTAAGGGTAACTACGCTACAGCCGGGGAGGAGAGGAGATAATGGGGGCCAGAGGAGGACAGAGGACTCAGGAGTGAGTGGCGGGACCATTGCCCCCGCCATGGGCTCCCACAGTCAATGAGAAGGGCTGAGATGGTCTTTACTCCCCCGCTGACCCTAGACGCCCCTGCCTGCTCCAATTCTTCGCTGGGTCAGAGGCACTGGGCGGAGAGACCGTTCTGGACGCAGACAGCCCTCCCTGGCTAACCACATGGCTGGGACGTATCCCAGGATGCCGAGGCGCCTGGCGGGAGACAGGGGGCGGCTGTTTTATCATGACCCCAATGGGGAAAGAAGCAACATCTAGATCCAGCGCATTGGCAAGGAATTCCTCCTCGGCTCTGGGCCAAGCTTCCCAGGTTAATTCCAGCCTCTGACTCCGAGTCAGCGATTCCCCACCCTCTGGGCGGATGCAGGCTTGTGTCCCCACTTAAGCAGCTCGCGGGCTCCCCTCAATAGATCGCTCCAGCCCCTTGCTCAGCCTGGTTGCTCGTCTCCGCTCCCTGGTGACCGGAGCGCTGCAACCCAGCAGCGCCTGTGCTTGGGGAAGAGGGAGAGGTCCTGCCCACAGCACTGCAAGTCCACGGGATGCAGGAAAGGGCCAGGCTTGGCTGACGGGGAAAGTCCGTGCAAAGGAGGAGGAGAGGCCTAAACCGGAGCAAGCCCAGGCTGCCTGGCAATGAAACAAACAAGACAAACCTTCTTCCCCTAGTTCAATAAATACGCAATAACTTAGGCAGCAGAGCGCCCTGCTCCCAGGCCTTCTGCAGTGAGGCCTCGGCCACTTCCAACGCCCAGCTATGGGACTGCTCAGCCCACGTGCGGCTCTCTGCCCCCCTCCCACCCATCGCCCCCTTGCTCTGGGTTGGCTCAGGCCCGATTCCTCCAGGAAGCCATGGGAGGCGAGGACAGGTAGGATCTGGGTTGCCGTGGGGCGGCTCCTCCCCATTCCGCGCCCACAGCCCCATCTTTGGGGTGCCCCCCTGCAGACGCAGCACTAAGCCAGTGTCCCACGCGCTGCCCCTGCCCCCCCATGGGGATGCAGCCCGTGGCTGCCTCGAGTCCCCTCCCTCCCCACCAGGGGGAGGGGGGCGCAGGCACAGTGAAAGCCCCCGAGATCCTGACGTAGGAGGGGGCAGGAGGGGGCCGGGGGATGCGAACAGGAGAGGCATGCCCGGGCCCTGGCGTGGGAGGCGCAGATTCCTGCTACTTCCTGAGCTTCAGCAGGTTCTCCAGCAGGAGGCGCTTGTGATTGGGATCCAGCACCCCGGCCTCCTCCAGGTCCTCGTCCGTGATGTCACTGGAAGGGGGGGAGAGGACAGGAGTCAGCAGCCAGCCCCCCCTGCAGCCCCGGAGATCAGGTGACTAAACAGCCGCCCTCTGATTGGAGAAGCACAGACACCGGTTAACCCTCGCAGCACCCCCACCCCGACAACCACAGGCGGGGGATATTATTTACCCACACGAGTCAGTGGCAGAGCCCCAAATAGAACCCAGGCGTCCTGGCTCATGGTCCCCCTGCTCTAACCACTAGGAAACACTTCTCTGACTTCTCACGTCACCAAGAAGACCCAGGCGTCGGGGAGATCCCCCCGGCGCATGCTTCTGAGGTGCCTGGAGAAAGCAGGGTTTGCCAACAGGGACCCCTGCCCGGGATCAGTGACCCTTCCCTGCCAGGAAGGCTGGCGGCGCCTACCCGGCGCCCTTCCCTGCAGAGACCTCCGCCATGGGCAGACGTGGCACCGTCACCCCACTACAGCAGGACAGGAGCGGGCGTCAGGTGACCGGAGCCATGCACCAAAACTGTGCCACGCGGCAGGTAACCAGGTGTCTGGACAAGAGGCACCTTGCACTACACGCCTGCACTAGAGGACCGAGCCCCTATAAAGGACCATATAGACTGCTGCCCCTCTCAGCTGATCCCGCTCTGGGAGAAGGTCCCCGGTTCTGAAGGGCAGCGGCGCCCCCTAGCGGCATAAAGGCCAAACTTCCACCCTGTGCTCCCGAACCCGTCAGCATGCTGGGATGGAGAGCGAGAGCCAGAAGGATGTTGGCATGCCAGGTCCGTGGAGCGGGCCGTGCCCCCAGCAGCTGGCATTTGCTAAGATCCTGGGCAACCAGGAGACGTCTCTACTCATCTGTTCTCCTTCTACGCTCCCCACCCTGCCCCTCTCCCCATTCATCATGCTGCCCCTTACTCCCCCCTCCAACCGGGCAGATGTAGCTTGTTCAATCCCCCCGCCCCAGCGCTGGCGTCGCTCTCCGTGGCAGGCTGGGGCGATCTCACCGGCGAGACTGTCCCCTCCCTGCCCTGTGCCCTGTGTCACCGCTGGCTGTCCCATCACGGACACCGATCGCTCTCCCCCCAGGTGTCTCATCCCTTCCTGTTGCTTACGTTCCCTGCTCCCAAATTCACAGCCGTGAAAAACACGTCACGGACCGCGAACTCAGACCTCCCCCATGAAATCGAGCTACTGGAGGGCAGGGAGAGAGGCAGGGCTCCCCGTGCACCGGGCTCCAGCTGCTAGTCCTGGGACGGGACACGGCCGTTCTCAGGGGGAGATGAGACCCACCTCCGGGTACCTCCCCCGGCTGCAGGAAGCTCCGCGGCTGTGCAGAATGAGGGTGGCAATCCTGCGACCCCCCTACAACAGCTTTGCGACCCCCCCCCACGACCTCTTCTTGGGTCAGGACCCCCACGGTTAGAACACCATGAAATTTCAGATGTAAACCTCTGAAAATGTGAAATTGACTCATTTAAAAACCCTCTGGCTGTGAAATGGACCGAAATGGACCCTGAGTTTGGTAGGGCCCCAGCTGTCTCCATCCCCGCCCCCTAGGATGTGCCCATCTTCACTCCCCTGCCCCCAGCTGGGGCTCACCACTCCTGCCAAGCCAGCGTCCCCCTGAGCCGGGCCCCCTCACCTGAGGAACTCCAGGTCGTCCCAGCCGTTGTGGATCAGCCCCTCCTCGTACCGCTCCAGCCCGAGGGCCAGGAGCCACTCGCCCACGCTGCACTCGCTCAGGCTGGAGCTGCTCCTCCCTCCCTGGCCCAGCGCCTACGCAGAGCAGATTGGCACAGTGCATCAGGCACCCCGGGGTTCCAGCTGCCCCCCCTCCCCTGAGACCCTCCTGGGCCGAGCACGGGGAAATCCGACTAACCCAGGGCCTGGTTCCAGCACCTTCCATTCCAGGACCCCAGTCACTTTGGACTGATGAATTCATTCCCCCCGGGGGGTTGGGTAGTATCCGCAGGCCCATTCTCCAGATGGGAAAACTGAGGCCCAGAGCAGGCCAGCGAGCTGCCCGTGGCCGTGCAGTGAGTCAGTGGCAGAGCTGGGAGGAGAACTCAGTTCCCCTGACTCCTGGGGACAGGGGACGTTGATTCCAGGGCTGCTGAGAACCCTCGGCCTTCGGCCATTTAAACCTGGGGCCTCTTAGCCAGAGCAGCTTGGCAGAGCCTGCCCCTGTGTGCATGGGGCTGCGGGATCCCAGAGGGAGGGCACAGGGACCCCGGATCTCATAGGGCCTGTGACACGCTCCTGCACGTACCTCCTCAGCCAGGTCCTCCTCGATGCTCTCCCGGATGGAGCGGGGTGGGAAGGTGATGGGCCGGCTGTAGTCCGGGTGCATGCACCTTGGGGGCAGGTCCAGCCGTCCTTTGCTGAGCAGATGTGGGGCCGGCCGGCCCTGCTGCTCCCGCCCCAGGCCGCTGCCCCCTTTGCTGCCCGGATAATCCACCTCGCTCAGGGTCTTGGCCATCTGCAGCACTGAGCAGGAGCGATCGTCCAGGAGGCCTCCCTGGGCCTGGGGGGCGTTGGGGGGCTCCACCAGGAAGCCAGGTCCGGGGGGGAGGGGAGGCCTGGGGTGTAGCTTGGGCGGGGCCAGCTTGGACTCCAAGGGGTCGCTGAAGGCCACGGAAGCCCACGGCTTGGCGGTGCCGGGTTCCTCCCTGCCAGCTGCCCCAGCCAGGTCCTTGGCGCTGGCGTAGAGAGGGTTTTCGGCCACCTCAAACTCCACGGCCTTGGGCAGGGGCGGGGGAGGGAAGTCGGGGGGCGGCAGGTTGAGCGTGCCCGTGTCCTCGTCCGAGGAGCTCTCCTCGCCCCGGCCCGGGAGCGGCTGGCGGCGCCACTCCGGCTGCACGGGCACCGTGATCTGCACTTTGTTCTTGGGGGCCAGCCCCTTGGAGGGGGCGGGGGGGTCCGCGGCCAGCAGCTGATGTGGGACCCCCTCCAGCACGTAGTAGGCCGGGTTATTGAAGCTGTTCTTCGTGGGGCCGCCGTCGGGCTCCGAGGCCGAGTCCTGCTTGGACCTGAGGGCACAGGACGGGATGGTCACCCCCAGGCACAGGCCAAGGGCCAGGGAGGAGGAGAGGCTGGTCCATGCAGCCTGCAGGCTCTTTGGACCAGGAACTGTCTCTCGCTATGGGGTACGCACAGGGCTCGGGCCCCCCTCTCAGCTGTACCCCGGCTCTGGAGGATCCTCTACCCCAGGCATCTCTCCCTGATGGGACAGTCCCCGGCAGCCCCTTGAGACGTCACCGCCGAGGCACTTAGGCCCTCAACCTTGGAGCTCCCCGACCGTTCTCCCTCGGGGGAACGTCCTGCCAGCTCTCCGGCTGCGTTGTTCTAGCTCACGGTGGTACCAAGGGGGCTGGGGGCCCAGTTTGCCCTTCACTGACCTGGTCTGGGAGGTCTCCTCCCTGGAGGTGCAGCGGAGCGGGGCTGGCAGGCGGCTGGCAGTCAGGGCGCTGGGCTTCTCCGGCTCGTCAAACAGCTTCCCGAGGGGGCAGGCTGCCGTCTCCCCTGGCAGGGGCTTCCGTCCGGCGGATCTAGCAGAGAGGGGGAGACTATTTGTCAGTGGAGGCAGGGCCCGTCCATACTCTCCCGGCTGGAAGCTCCCCGGTTCTCCGCAGGGCTCCCATGATCATGCCCCTCTCCCCCTCCCGGGGATACCAGGAAAGCGAGGCCGAGCGCCCGTGTCCTTCCCCTGCAGCCGCAGCCAGCGCTCCAAGACTGACCCCTGCGCTGTGGTGCTGCTTCAGCCGCCGTGAGGCAGGGCTGAGCCTGAGGGGGGAACCGCGGGCCCCGGGGAGACACCTTCAGGGAGGAGAGGCCCAACCCACCTGGGTGCTAGCACCAAGCCCAGTGAGGCGCAGGCCCAACTCCAGGGCTAGAAAGGTGCCACGCAGCCCGTCCCCTCGGGCCCAGGCCGGCTTGTAACCTACGGTCTATTCGCCAGCGCTTCAGACATCACCGGGGATCAAACCCCCGCAGGGGTTCCTCAGCGGTGCACAGCCAGCACCCGGGATGCCCCGCACTAAGCCAGCGGGTTGCACCGATACCCTGCTGCCCCTTCACCCCAAACCTTCCAGCCCCAGACAACCCTGTCTGCTCCAGGGAAGCTTCTTCAGCCAGGGCCCTGCCCCAAAAGCCACCCCCCACTGCTTGCTGATCTCCCCTGACCCCAGGCCAGGATCCTCCTGCCAGGGAGAGACCAGGCCAGTGCAGAGGGTCACTGACCTTCCCCATGAGTGACAGGGCTGCCCGGACAGACACACCCCTGGGGTATCCGCCCCCCTGAGGTATCCCCCCCCCCCCCCACCAACCTGGCTTCTTCCCGGAGCGTCACTGCCACAGCCCGAACCCACCCCAGCCCACCCTTACTTGGCGTGCTCCTGGCTGGCCCGGGAGACCGGCGGCAGCTTCCCCTTGGCAGCTCCTGTTTCATCCTTGTCGATGCTGATCCACTCTGCGGGCGGGAGAGACACACGCTCAGCGGCGGAGCAGGCCCCTCTTAGTTCACTCGGGGCCTTGCCCAGGGTTGCTCCCTTTGGGCATCCGGGCCTGGTTGGCTCGATGCAGTCCCAGGCCGTGAGGATCCCACCCCAAGCCCCTTGGAGGGCTCCTTCTACCCACCTGGCACCATCTCGCTGGCTCCCCAGCTCTGGGGGTGAGTGGGAAACTCAGCCCCCAGAGTCCTTGTCTCTCGGGCACCCCCAGCGGTGGAGAGATGGAGCCACCCCCAGCCACTCACTAGATCAGAGGTGGGCGAACTACGGCCCGCGGGACCCTGAGCACCTGGCCCAGGAGGCTCGCCCCCGGCCCATCCCCTGCTGTTCCCCCTCCCCCGCAGCCTCAGCTCACTGCGCTGGCGCAATGCTCTGGGTGGCGGGGCTGCGAGCTCTCGCCGGGCCGCGGCTCCAACCCGGTGCTCTGTGCTGCGCGGTGGCGCGGCTGGCTCCTGCTGGGCAGCGCGGCTGCCTGTCCTGCTGCTCTGGGCATCGCGGCTGCAGCGCCACCAGTCACCGGTGCTCCAGGCAGCGCGGTAAGGGGGCAGGGAGCAGGGGTTGGGTTGGAAAGACGGCAGGGGAGTTCGGGGGTGGTGGTCAGGGGGCGGGGGTGTGGATAGGGTTGGGGTGGTCAGAGGGCGGGGAACAGGGGGTTTGAATGGGGGCAGGGGTCCCGGGGGGGGGCAGTCAGGAAGGAGAGGGGGGGTTGGATTTGGCGGCGGGGAGCAGTCGGGGCAGGGGTTCCCGGGGGTGGTCAGGGAGAAGGGGTGGTTGGATGGAGCAGGGGTCCCGGGGGGGGTGGGGGGTGGCTGTCAGGGGACAGGAAACTGGGGGGTTGGATGGGGGGTGGGGAGCCAGGCCATGCCTGACTGTTCGGGGAGGCACAGCCTCCCCTAACCCGCCCTCCATACAATTTCGGAAACTCGATGTGGCCCGCAGGCCAAAAAGTTTGCCCGCCCCTGCACTAGATGGTACTACCTTCCCCACGGCTGCCGGCCTGGCCTAGATTCAAACCCTGAGCCATGCAATAGCAGCGGCCCGGCTCCAGCCTGCATCTCTGCTTAACTGGGGAACAACATCCCAGCTTCTTCTAGGCAAATCCCTTCCCTGGCTGCTGGCTAATGGCTCCATCGGACCTGCGGCAGTCGGGCCATGCGTTCCCACGGGGTGTAACCCCTCGGAGCCCTGGGTGCCTGGCAGGCAGCCCCTGAAAGGCGGAAAGCCTCCCCCCCACACACACTCACCGTAGAGCCTCTCCCGGGTGCTCATCCGCTCGGCCGGGACCCGGACCTTCATGGAGCCCCGGATATTGCCCGTCTCCTCCCCGCGGTGGGACAGGTAGGTGAGAAACTGCTGGGTGGTGCTGCCAATCATGGACTTCAGGGCGATCACGCACTCGCCTGGAGGATGGGCGGGAGAAGAGGTGTCGGTGGGACAGCCAGAAGGCAGGCACCAGTCCAGGTTAACCGGGGAGGGGGGAGGGAAGAGGTGCCCATGGCACTGCCCTGCCCTCCCCTCCATCCCAAGCAATGTGACCCCCAAAGGAGAGTGGTGGAGGGAGAGACGGGGTGGGACTCCCGCCTGCGAGAGCCGCTCCGCGATTGCACTTGAGAACCGAGCCCCTGGAGCAAGAGGCAGGTGGGGTGAGCAGCTGGGGCTCTGGACTGGGATGCTAGAGACCTGAGTTTGATTCCTAGCTCGGGAACACGCTCCCTGGCTGACCCTGGGCAAGTCACTTTAGAGCTCAGCTGGGAAAGGAACAGAACGATGCTTCCCTACTGCCAAGGGGCCACGTGAGGGTGGGGAGCTCGGATACCACCGTGTGGAGAGGGGCCTAGACAGGAGGTGTTGCATTATATACCAAGAACATCTACACTTGTTCTGAGGCCCAGAAGGAGGTGGGAGACAGACCAGAAAGTCTCCAGATAAAAATAAAAGGGGGGGGGGGAGAAACAGGGGTGACATCATGGTAGCCAACCAAAGGAGGAGGTATTTCTACTACAAATAACAGAGCTATCCAGAATGCAAGTCCTAGTAACAAGGGGGGGCTTTAACTGTGCAGCCATCTGATGGAAAAGGCAACCCGCAAACTTTGCAGCAAGTTCTCGGGCTGTAGTAGGGACGACTCGTTTCAGAAAGAGGAGGACGTAACCAGGGGGAAAGCCATTGTAGACTTCATTCTGAAAGACGCGGGCGTAGGGAGGAGGGTTTTAGGTTTATTAGGAACTGGAGGAGCCTTTTGGGAAAGGAGGTGCCTATACAGAAAGGATGGACTCCACTAAACCAAAATGGAACCAGATTGCTGGGTGTGTAAACTTAAAAAGGTTGTAGAGGAGTTTTTAAGCTAAGGGCGGAGGGAAAGCCAACAGGTGCTGAGCACACAGTTCAGGACAGAGACATCCCTTAAAACCCACTTTGTCAGATGAAGCCCACAGGGGGGAGGGATAGCTCAGTGGTTTGAGCATTGGCCTATTAAACCCAGAGTTGTGAGTTCAATCCCTGAGGGGGCCACTTAGGGAGCTGGGGCAAAATCAGTACTTGGTCTTGCTAGTGAAGGCAGGGGGCTGGATTCAATGACCTTTCCCTTCCAGTTCTAGGAGACGGGATATCTCCATTAATTTATTTTATTTATTTTTTATTTAACGGGGATTTTCTATATCCTCATAAAGAGGAGAGGATCAAAGTTGATAAAGGACAGGTAGGAACTGAAGAGAAACAGTCAAACGAAAAAGAGTCCCAGTCAGTTACATCACATGAAGGCAGACAGCCAAACATGGAGAAATGTTATAAGAGCTTGTCTACAAATGCAAGAAGTCTCAGTACTAAAATGGGTGAACTCGAGTGGGTGGTATTAAATGAGAATGTTGATAAGAACATAAGAATGGCCCTACTGGGTCAGACCAAAGGTCTGTTATGGACTCTGTTATGGTCTTGGCCTTCACAACAAAAATGATGAGGGGTATGGAACGGCTTCCGTATGAGAAGAGATTAATAAGACTGGGACTTTTGAACTTGGAATAGAGACAACTAAGGGGAGATATGATTGAAGTCTATAAAATCATGACGGGCATGGAGAAGGTAGATAAGGAAGTGTTATTTACTCCTTCTCATAACACAAGAACTAGGGGTCACCTGATGAAATTAATTGGTAGCAGGTTTAAAACAAACAAAAGGAAGTATTTCTTCACACAGTCAACCTGTGGAACTCCTTGCCAGAGGATGTTGTGAAGGCCAAGACTATAACAGGGTTCAAAAAAGAACTAGATACATTCATGGAGGATAGGTCTATCAATGGCTATTGGCCAGGATGGGCAGGGATGGTGTCCCTAGCCTCTGTTTGCCAGAAGCTGGGACTGGACGACAGGGGTGGATCACTTGATGATTACCTGTTCTGTTCATTCCCTGTGGGGCACCTGGCATTGGCCACTGTCGGTAGACAGGACACTGGGCTAGATGCACCTTTGGTCTGACCGAGGCTGGCCATTCTTATGTTTCTAGGTCATAGCCCACAGGAGTCGATGACAGAGCTGGGAACAGACCTCACCTAGGGCAGCCAGGACTAAAACCCTAACCCAGGACTCCTCCCTCTGAGCCAAAGGAGAATGCCAGGCGCTATAGTAGATCCCTCCCTTACCCTCCCTGTGACCCGGCCACTGGAGGGCGACATTACTCCCATGCCGCACTTCCCCTCCTGCTCCTTACCGTAGGATTCGTAGCCATCGACGGACTTGACTGTGAGCAGCAGGTGTTGGTCCTGGAGATACTCGATCTCGGACAGAATCGGTTTCAGCTGCAGCCGGGGGGAATCCATGGAGAATGGACATTTACTCAGAGCAAGGAGGCCAACACGCTGCATGTGGCAGCTACAGGGCACGGCGGAGCAAGGTGCAGTAATACAGGGATCTCGCTCCCCCGCCGATCGAACCCACTGCCCGCGTTCTCCCACCCGGACAGGGAGGCGGTGTGGTCTATAATGCATATAGCACTGGCTTGGGAGACCTGTGTCCTATTCCCGGCCCCGCCACTGGCCTGTTGGGTGACCCAGGGCAAGTCACGCTCCTGATCTCTGCCTCAGTTTCCCCATAATGATACTGACCCGCTTTGTAAAGATTTAGGGATTGTTACTACCAATAACAAGGTGGTGTCTCCTCTGCGCAGAGGGGGTGGCAGGGTGATTGGCTGGGGGAGGGGGTGAGTTCTCACCGTGGGCAGCTGCCTCGAGGACCACTGAACCTTCAGGAAGTTGATGTTGTCACTGCTCTGCATGTCGTTCTCGGAACTCTTCTTGAACTCTGGGGGCGAGGAAGTGGCAGGCTCGGGTTAGGCACACACTCCCCCGGTGTTCAGACACAGTGGAGCAGTCCCACGGTACACCTCCCCACCCTGCCCCCATCTAGCCAGAATGGAACTGTCCTAGGACTAAGTTGACCCCATGTGGGGACAGCCAGCTCCCCGCTCCTCCCCCCCGCTCCGCAGGTCTCTGCTGCTTGAGCTAAAGGAGAGTCTCCACTAGCACAAGGAGAATTAGGACTTTTACATCCTCTGCCGGCTGCAGCTGCTGGCAGGCTACGGGTTCACACACAGCAGATGCGGGAGAGGCTCTTGTCTACACTAGCCAGTGGGCTACATGGTATGGGTGAAGGCAGGCAAGGGGAGGGGGCAGGCACGCACCTTCCAGGCAGGTGGAGTAGAACTCGATAAAGAACTTGGTCCGGCTGGCCGTCTTCACGATAGCTTCGATGCTCTCAAACTCAATGTAGGCCTGGTCTGAGACCTTGGAGAGCCCTGGGAGCAGAGTATAATAATAGTAGAACACCTCGCTAGCTCTTACCGAGCACTTCTCATCCCTAGATCTCCAAGCGCTGTACAAAGGAGGGTAGGGTTGTTATTCCCATTTTACAGAGGGGGAAACTGAGGCATGGGGCAGGAAAGTGACTTGCCCAAGGTCACCAGTGGCAGAGCTGGGGACAGAACCAAGATCTGCTGAGTCCCGGTCCAGCGTTCCAACCACGAGGCCGGACTGTGGAGAGGGCCATTGCTGCCCCAAGAAGACAGGACCCACAGGTTCATATGAGGGACAAGGAAGACGCCCCGGCTCGGTTTTTATCACCGCTGGTATCAAGCGTGGAGAGCTACCAGGTCTGCCGGGCCCCAAGCAAGTTCATCTCTCTTCTGGGTTGGGTGATGGAGCAAAGGGTGCTCCAGAACTGCCACAGGGCACAGCCGAGGGGAGGACAGGAGAGCAGAGCCGAAAGGAGGCATGGACCTAGGGTGGCATTGCCTTCTCCTGGGGCAGTGAGACAGGATCATGCTGCGGTCTGGCAATCCTGAGGTGGTGAGGCCTGGGGGTGGTGAGGTTGCGAGGATTCCCAAGGCTGAGTAGCTGGCACCCAGGTGGAAGGCCGGGCTGTTCTGCAGTGTGGTGGGAAGGAGATTAAAGTTCATCTAGGTATGGCCCCAAAATAACAGGAATACTTTGCCTCGGTTTTCACTAACGAGGATCAGAGCATGTGGACAAAGGCAGGATGGAAACGAGTGTCTAGAAATGGTAATTATCACAGCCGAGGTGGAAGAAAAACTTAACGAGCTTAATGAGCTCAAATCAGGCGGGGGGCGGATAGTTTCCATCCCAGGATCCTGAAAGAACTGGCATATGAGACTGCTAGTCCGGCAGGAAGGGGTTTTTAATGCAGCTAGCTATTTGGGGTAGCGCCGTGTGACTGGAGAATAGCTAACATCCCTGGATGTAAGAAAGGGGAAAAAAGTGACCCGGGCAGTTACAGACCTGTTAGACCGCAGCAGCATTCCAGGAGTTAGACTGGATTGTGAAGGAGAATAATTAAATTCAGAGAGGTAACTGGTAAAGGAGATGTAATGCAACATGAGTTTACCAAAGGTAGATCGTAGATTTCAACTACCTGAAAGGGGGTTCCAAAGAGGATGGATCTAGACTGTTCTCAGTGGTACCAGATGACAGAACAAGGAGTAATGGTCTCAAGTTGCGGTGGGGGAGGTCTAGGTTGGATATTAGGAAAAACTTTTTCACTAGGAGGGTGGTGAAGCACTGGAATGGGTTACCTAGGGAGGTGGTGGAATCTCCTTCCTTAGAGGTTTTTATGGTCAGGCTTGACAAAGCCCTGGCTGGGATGATTTAGTTGGGGTTGGTCCTGCTTTGAGCAGGGGGTTGGACTAGATACCTCCTGAGGTCCCTTCCAACCCTGATATTCTATGCTTCTATGATCGTGCCAGCCCAACCAGATTTCCTTCTTTGAGCAAAGAATGGATGCTTTAGACAAGGGAGGTGCAGCAGATCTAATAGACTCGGTCTTCAATGAGGCATCTGACACGGTGTCACTAGGAAATGGTTAGGGATAGGTGCAAGACTTGTCACGTGGGTAAGGAACTGGCTAAAGGGAGAAGCCAGCGGGTTGCGCTGAAAGGTGAATACTGGACAGGAGGGAGGTTCCTAGCAGTCTTGGGACCAATCTCATTCAATGTGTTTCTTAAGGTCCTGGACACTAAAAGCAGGAGCGGGCTGATGAAATGTGCTGACGACCCGAAGTTAGAAGGCAGCGTCAGTACAGATGCGAATTGGAACATAGGAGGATCTGATGACCTGGAAGGCTGGAGTGACAGAAATGGGATGAAATTCAGTAGTCCAGAGTTCAAGGTCACATGCTTCGGGTTGAGTACGAATTTCTGCTCCAAGCTGGGGGCTCATCGGCTGGATGCGACAGAGGAGCAGAGACCTGGGTGGGCGGGTCGGGACTGGGAGCCACCGGAGTGATGCGGCTGTGAAAAAGGCAAACGGGCTCCTAGGATGCGTTAGCAGAGCGAGAGAGAAGTATTAATGCCATTGCACAAGGCACTGGTGAGACCGTATCAGGAATCCCGGTGCAGTTCTGCTCCCCCGTGTTCAGGAGAGAGGAATTCAAACTGGGACAGGTGCAGAGAAGAGCTGTGAGGAGGATCAGGGCAGTGGGGGACCTGTCTTAGGGGAGGAGACTGGAAGAGTGTGGCAGCAAGAAGGGGAGAAGGAATCGGATTGCTCTAGGAATACACCAGGGAGGAGACGAACTCTGGAAGCTACGGGACAGTGCTGGCACAAGAACAAACGGAAACCAACCACGAACAAATTCAGGCAGGAAATTTCTAACCATCAATAGGAGCTGTGGGGGCAAACAAGTGAGTTAGACAAATGGACGAGTGGGAATTGCATGACAGGATTGCTTGTGACGGTGGAGGGGCAGGGCTCGGCAGCCCTGGGGCTCGCTTCCTGTCTATGGCTTACCTTCCCAAAGCTCATGCTTCAGGGTTTCAATCGCCCACCAGCAGGGGTCAGGAAGGGATTTCCCCCTCCCCCAGTGGTTTTTTTATCTCCTTCCTCTGAGGCATGAGGGATGGTCACAGCTGGAGATGGGACATAGGATGGGGAGGGCCAGGGCTCTGAGGTGGCCCCGAGCATTGTCTCTCTCGGCTGCAGGGTTAGCACGCGGGGGCTGGGTGGGCTGGTGGCCTGCAGTAGACAGACGGTCACACGGGATGCTCTAGCAGTCCTTTCCGGATTTAAACACTACAACTCTGCGACATCCGTGTCCCCACGGAGGCTCAGTGACAAGTCAGGGCCAAGGGCAGGCGGAGAGCCGCTTGGCCATTGCTAGCCGATAGCCACCCAGCCCAGCGCAGGGCAGGCACACGCCCGCCTTCCCCCCATACCTTTCTTGGAGACAAACTGGGATGTCACTCCGACTTCGAAGGCTCCGAAGACAGGGGAGTGGTCGCTGGTCGTGATGTCGTCAGTGCATCCTACCAACAAGCAGACTCCACTGGTGAGCTAGCCAGGGGACCTGGGGCCGGGTGCTGGCTCAGCAGAGGCAGGGGGTCTGACTGGCAGCTGATCAGGCCCAAGGGGAAGGCATGTCCCTCTCTAGGGGTGGAGTGCCCCAGGGCTGGGATCACCGGTGGGGCAGCCGAGAAGGAGCTGGGCACTGCTGGAGCCCCCTTGCCCGGCCCTTCGCTGGGCGTCCATACACACCTCAGAAACATCGCCGGGGAGAGAACTACGTTTCCCTCATACCAGAAATCAGTGGGGAATTCTGATAGCCCAGGGGACCAGGCCTCTCTGCCCACCCGCCACCCCACTTCCTCTCATTGCCCTGCCAGCGTGCACACCCCAGGCTCCCCACAGCCTCTTCAGCCCCTGGCCCCCCCCACACTGAGGCTGCTCACAAGGAGGGGGGGCGCTCAGCTAACGGTGAAGAGACCCCTGTCCCGGGGACAGAGCCCACCTCCCCTGTGAGAACCAGACTGAGACCCGCAACTCGCAGGCCTCTGCGACTAGACCGGTTTGGGCTGGATTTGAACCTGGGACCTAGCAGGGAGAGACTGCAGAGCTTGTTCCCAGCCTGGTCCCCACCTTGTCTACTCCACGCCCCCGGGACGGCTTTCCTCTAGAGCCCCCCAGGGCGAGCCCCAGCCCCGCAAGGCCTTGCCCCGCTGCACTGCAGGAGGCAGCGCCCACGAGGTCTGGGCCAGCAGGGCCCTGGCAGGGAGCCTGGGCGATGGCTGGGAGGCTGGGCTGTCCCTCTGCCCCCTCACCATCCCCCCAAGGGTGTTGTGCGGCTCGAGAGGGTGTGAGGGGAACGGGCTTCTGGGGTTGAGTGGAGAGAGGGTGTCCCAGGCCCGGGGCAGGATTAGCTCCAAGGAACAGCCAGCGCTGCGGGCACAGCCAGGGGAGCGCCTGGCACTGGGTCCCTGGTCACCTCCATGCAGATGCGCCGGCCACGGGCTCCTCCGCACGCCGGCAGCCGCGAGGCGAGAACGCGGGGCCTGCTGCTCCACAGGCCCGGGCCTCTCCCGTGGGAGACGCTCCACTCGGGCAGCCCGGTGGTGAGGGCGAGCAGGTGTGACTCCAGCCGGCAGCGCCTGCTGCTGACGCCCCCCACTCACCGTAGGAGTTGCAGTTGATGTGGGTCTCGGGGTACGACTTCCACAGGATGCGGTCACACCAGGAGGGGACGTTGGTGCGGACCTGGGCAGGGGGCACAGGACATTGGGGTGAGGTATTGCCCGGAAGCGCCCTCCCCCCGCCCACCAGCCTGGCAGGGCCCCTGGCGCTAGCCCACAGGGTCCAGAGAGCCAGCCACGGGAACCGGCTAGCCCTCCCCAGCCCCCCAAATGCTCCTCCCCAGCTTCCCTTCCCCCCCACCCCCAGCACCTACCCCGGTGGGCTTCTGCTTGTGCCACACGTAGGTGTCGCGGGAGCCCCGCTCGTAGCGGTAGGTCGGGGGGAAGGTGATCTCCTCCTCGCCTGCAGAGACACAGCCCGGGGCGTGAGGGGAAACAGCCTGGGTTCGGCCACCCTCAGCGTCCCCAGCAGCCAGGGGGCGACAGTCCACACCCTGGACCCCAGGCCCAGCAGTGTTGATCCCCGTAGGGAAGACACCCCCCCCCAGCAGGAAAGGGGAGACCCCCCACAACTCCCCCCACCCCAGCAGGGAAGGGGCAGAGCCGGTGGGTGAAGCAGACGCCCGCCCCGCCCGCAGCAGAGCCGCCCTCACCGAATCGCAGGAAGACCTTGTGCTTCTCCTTCTCCAGGTTGAGCTGATCCACCTTGAGCAGCGGCTCGAACTCCTTGCGGTTGATGTAGTTGAGGATCTCCTGGAGGAGGCAGGGCCGAGCGGGCAGGTTGGAGTGGGGAGGACAGGCCACACAGCCCCCCCACCCCGGGGGCCTGTACTCCCCTCCCCTCAGGCCTGGCCCCCCCATCCTCCCACGGGCCTGTGCCCCTCACCCCTCACTTGTCTGTCCTCCCCACGCTGCATCCCTCTCCCGCCGGGCCCACGCCCCCTCCCCACAGGCCCGCACCCCCCTCACCTGGATGTCCATGTCCAGGCGGTAGTTGAGGTCCCCGAACCAGAAGAGATGGGTGAAGCGGAGCGAGATGTCGAAGGAGCTGAGCTGCTTGTCGCCCAGGGACAGCAAGCGCAGGATGTCCAGGTAGTTCTGGTTCCGCCTGTCGGAGAGGGGAGCGGTGGGCAGGCAGAGAGGAGGCAGGGGAGGGGTCACAGATCAGAGTCTCCGTGGGAACATAAACCCAAGGCCTCGACCGCTCCTCGTTACTGAAGATCCCCAGGCGCGTCCCACAAGAGCAGCGGGTTTGCCTGGGTGCCCTAATTCGAGTGCCGTCACTGTCCAGTTCAACCGCCGCCGTGCTCCTCCCCAGAGGCAGACGCGCTGACCCGCTGCATGGGGCTTGTTACGTGTGTAACCGCCCTCTGGGATCCATCGGGATGGTACAGATGACAGATGGTGTGTGTGGGGGGGGTGTTAATATTCTCAGGGCTTCTACCAAGGAGAAGGCATGTGGAGAATGAACGCCCTCCCCAGGCTAAGAGCGCCAGGCCTGACAGAGAGACGGGGGGGGCAGGAGATGGTGGACGGTTTTCCTCATTTGGCGGTCGACCCACCAGCCGCACTTGCTGCTTAGCTTGGGAACGTCGGTGCTTCCAGAGCCCGTCCAGCGGGACCGGCGCGCGCGTGCTAACAGCGACACGCGCCGTGTGCTGCGATGCGGCCCCAAGGAGCAGGGTGTGGGACGGTGCATGGAAACACGCCGGGACGGGGTGAGCACAAACGTGTCTGAGTGTACGCAAGTGTGCAAGGCTGAGCCCAACTGTGTCTAAGAAAGCGAGAAGGAGCATGCGAAGGCCAGGGTGAGCAAGGGTGCCCCAGGGTGAGCGTGCGAGCGGACGAACCTGTTCAAACCGGCGCATGCGTGTGTGGCAAGTGTGCCCCAAACTGAGTGTGGGAGTGCAAGTGGCTGCATGCAAACACTAGTGCGCCAGAGCGAGCAGGAGTGTGTCAGAGCGAGCAGGAGCGTGGCCGGGGGTAGGTGCGAGTGTACCCAGAGCGAGCGTGTCCAGGAGTGAGCAAGCCACGTCTGTAAGCGAGCAGGAGTGTCAGCATGTCCCAGAGCAGGCTCGGCTCTCCCTGGCGGTGCAAGGCGACTCCCCCTGTACCTGGCTCTCCCGCCTCTCCATGGAGACCAAAGCATCGCCCGGCCAGAGTCATCGGCCATGTTCGTGTGCTGCCCACAGCCAGCGGCACGAGTTACCAGCAGCTCCCCTCTCAGCCCAGCTGGCAAGACTTGTGCCTGGGGGGACCAGGGGGCCAGTCCCTCCACCCTCAGGGCTAGGTGACGGGCTCCCGCTCTGCCAGGGGCTGCCCTGCCCCGCGCCCCACACTGACCTGGCCGTCTTCTCGTTGCCTGAGGTCAGATGGCAATTCACAAAGCCGAAAGAGGTGCCATTAAACATGAAGGAGACTCCCACGGCCCCTTTATTGCCTGCAAAACAAAGAGGGAGAGGGGGCGGGCCCCACTGAGGCCAGGCCGGGGCTCGGTTCCCAGGCCTGCTCCGGGCACCGATGGCCCGTCGCACAGTGGCCAAAGCCGGCGCCGGCAGCGTGGAGTGAGCAGAGAAAACACAAAGCCAGTAGGGTGGGTGGTGGGAGGAGAGAGTCCCAGCTGGCTAAGAGCTGCACCAGATCCATGGATCCTAGCCTTCCCTGGCATCGGGGATAGTCAGACCCGGAGCTGGCCCAGCTTCTCTCCAGCTGTAACGGACCTCGTGAGCCCCCTCCGCCAGGATCCAGGTGCTGCCCGTGTTATCGTTCGGCTGCCCTGGGGCACTGTCTGCACCGCCTTAGATGGCAGAGCCAGCCCTGAACCAAGCCAAGGGAGGAGAAGCAGATGCAGAGAGGCAGGCCCTGGGGTCATTTTAAAGCAGGGCGAATAACGAGGACCTCCCGAGCTAAAGGACTGTGGCATCACAGAACAGTCTGTGCCCTTGTGCCGGAGGTCATGCCAAGCCAGGGCTCCTCTCACGCCAGAGCAGAGGGAACGTCTGAGCCAACCAGGGTGGATTAAAAAAAAAAAAAAAATCGATGATTTAAAAATAAATTAATAAAAAACTGTCTTTTAATATTTAAATTAAATACAGGTTTACTTTTAAAAGAGAAACCGGTTTAACATTCAAATGGAAATTGACTACCTATGTTAAGGCCTTAATTTGTTATCATCTATTAAGATCATTTAAATTAACTACAGAAAGTAATATTAAGTAGTACATGTTTGCAAGACAGTCAGACCACTGAAAGTCACCAGCTAAGCACCTGGACCCAGGGTTTGTTGAAGGGCTAAACCAGCTTTTGACAACAGTAGCCTCTTCTACAGCTGCAACGAGAATATATTTTTCATTTCAGTTTATTCAACTCGTTCAGTTCAATGACTAATTCATTCATAGCGCAGCTATCAATAAGGAGCTGAAAAAGCAGGAAAGCTTGGTTTCCTCTCCCAATCTATGAACAAAAACAAGGTGTGAGAGGATGAAATCTACTAGCTCTAAAATCTTGAAGGATATGGTGACCAGAAACAATCAGCTAAATTCACTAACTACAACTCAACTTCCGGTGGGTAATACGTCACTTAGTTTTAAAGGCAAAACATATTTTGATAAACTATTTTTCCTGATATCTTCAGCCCATTTATGGTAATTTTATTTCATGTAAAAAGCGGTTTTTGTGCATTTTAAATTGAATTTGGATTTCCATCCAAAAAGAGCTTGGCACATATCACAAGTAAAAAATCCATCATCGAGTGAATAATAAATGTGTCATTCACCATTTTCTAACATAATGAAAAAGGTAAAAATTAAGCATCTGAATAAACATAAGTCAAGCTCTCTAGTGCTTAAATCAGTGGGTAAAGATGTAGTATATCCTCTTGCCTAGCAAAAAGATGCACCACGTTTAGGGTAAAGGCTGGATTTCGCTGCAATCAACACGTTTTAATGTTTGCCAGCCAACGAGACTCAACCTTTCTTTAGGGGAGTAACTAAAAAGTACTAATGCAAAATATGATTAAAACTGATGATTTAAATCAGGGGTCTCAAACTCAATTTACCTTAGGGTCAGTGTCAGTCCTCAAATCCTCGCAGCCGGCCAATAACGTCACTCATACTGCCCAGAACCCGCCCCCCAAACTCCACTCCCCCAAACTCCGCCCCCCACCTGCCTAAGGCTCCGGGAGGGAGTTTGGGTGGGGGAGGAGGTCTGGGGTAGGGGATTGGGGAGCAGGCTCTGGGATGGAGTTTGGGTGCTGGGAGCAGGCTCTGGGCTTGGGCAGGGTTTGGGGGTGCAGGAGGAGGGGGTGAGGTCGCAGGATCTGGGACGGAGGAGGGGTGAGGGGTGCAGGCTCTGGAAGGGAGTTTGGGGGCGGGAGGAGGTATGTGAGGAGGGGGCCGGGGGGTGCGGCACTTACTTGGGGCTCCAAGGCAGGGCGGGCTGGGGGGCCTCAGCGCGCTGCTGCCCCCAGACACCGCCCCCATAGCGTCCCATTGGCTGCAGGGGCGTTCGGGGCGGGGGCAGCGCGTGGAGGCACAGCCCTGCCCCGGGGCCGCAGGGAAGGGCCGGCAGACACGTGGAGCGAGCAGGCAGACACCGCTCAGCTCCGCTGCGCTGCCGGTGGTCGGTGGGGCCCCGGGCCATTGTAAATCGCCCGGGGGAGTGCCAGGGGTGGGAGTGCACAGGGGTGGCAGGCGGGGCCAAGGGAGAGACCCGGCCCCAAAATTGCTGGAGCCCCACGGGGCACATTGGGGAGGTTCTCGGACCACAGATGGCCCGCGGGCCGGGAGTTTGAGACTCCTGATTTAAATCACATTTTCCTGCTTGTTGATTTAGCTCAACATTACAACTGATGCTTTAAATCAACCCACCTTGGTGGTAACTTGCCCCAACCCTGTGCTGGAGAGGAGGAAGAGAAATTTGGTCTCCAGGGCCCATTTGGCCATTGACCTCTCTGCTGCGGACACCTGACCGCTCCGAAATTGGCGCGAGACCCACCAAGGCGCTTCACGAAGGCCAGTGAAGAGGCACAGACAGTCACGATTAGTGCCCCAGGCTGGATCAGGATGGCCAACTGCATCTGAAAGGCCCTGCGCTGTATCCCAATCCTCTGAGCCATCCAGTCCCCTCTTCTACTGTCCCAGTCTCAAGCCCCAGATCTAACCCGTGCCCCCAGAGTCAGAAAATGCTAATTTTGGATGCCAGCCCCACTGGAGCCTGTGGGGCCAGGACATACAGACACAGTGCAAAGAATCCATGTGCACTGACAACTGCTGTATAAATCACTCACAGGCAGAGAGCGACAGGGACTAGAACAGTGACCTGCTACTCCAAGACCAGAGGAATCTACCACTTGCATAGAAGGGCCCTATGGGGCACAATGTGGATATCAGAATGCACCCGCACTCACACACAGCCAGCCATGCTAAAGGTGAGTGCAGAGGGCCGAGTCAGTCTGTCCCAGGTACCTAGTCTAGCCCCGGCAGCGCCTAGATTGGCCCCTACCCAGCGTGTTGGCGATCCCAGTCTTCACGCTCGAGGTGCTGACGTGGCTGATCCGGTTCTCGTGCTCCGGTTTCACCAGGACGGCAATCTTAATGTTCCACAAGGCCTGCATCGCGATCTGGCAGGGGGCCAACAAGACAACGTTACCCCTCCGCTCTCCTGGCGGGGGCGCCGGAGCCTGGCTCGGAGGCAACAACTGCCTTCAAGTCACCGACCCTGAAACCCCACCTACAGCGAGAACCAGGCATGCGGCAATGAGAACAAACCCACCGAGATGCCCAGGAGTGTCCCTGTTGCTCAGTGTTTGCAAACTGAGGTTTAAATGAAGTTTGGTTTAAATGAAGTTTGAAAGCAGCCAGGGTGGCTGCTGGGAATTGTAGTCCTATCTGTCCCCGGGGCAGACACGTTGGATAGCTGCTGCTCCCCCCTTCCCTGTTCCAACAAGGACATTTCTGAACCACCAAGGCACAAACCAGATGTTTACAGGAGGCTTCTCTTCCTCCTAAGTCTTTTCTGCCTTAAGGAGTCGCTGGGTCTAGCATTATATTAACGGCTGCAGGTTTGTCCTGGCGAGAAGAGAAGAATCCTGGACAGCATGATTTTCCCGTTTGCCCGTGACTTTATTGCGTGTTCGGGACTCCCCCGCAGCAGTGGCTCCTGTGCCTCGGGGCTGGGCCCGGCTCCCTGCTCCGAGCGTGGTGACCAGGCATGCTCAGGTTTGGCCTAGCCACCCCTCCATCATGACAGAGGAGCAGGGGAAACCTCCGACTCGGAGCGAAAACAGGCCTGGCCCAGCCGGCGAGACACAGGAGCTGCCACTGGCCGGGTGAAGGCAGGATGGGCTCAGTCTCCAGCCCCGCACCCTTCTGCACCAAGCCAGGGTTAGGGTTACAGTGCTGCTGCAGGTGCTTGGGACCCCTCATTGGTCAGGACATTTTCACGGAGCAGTCACTAAACCCGGGACTCTTCCTGAACTGACCATGGCTGGAGGAAAGGGATAAAAGCCCTGTTAAATATAACGCCTTACACTTCACACAGCTCTGCTGGTGCTGAAGGATCCCAAAGAAAGAAAGCTGAGAGCCCGATTTTCAGACACTCCACACACACCCAGCTCCCATTGAATTCTCACACATGCATGAATAATGCAGCCACCTCTGGGGGGAGTACAGACGCCAGTGCACAACACACTGAATGCTAGGGTGCGAATGGGAAATGCTGGCCAAAGATAACGTAGCTGAGACCCCTCACTCCAAAAGCAAAGCGTCTGGGAGCTGACGCCTCTACCTCAGGAGGTTAAAGGGCTGAGAGACCTGTGGCCACAGGCATGGGCAGCGTGTGACTCCCCGCATGACTGGGGAGGCTGGGCCTGAGTGCTGGAAGCTCCCTAGAAGTGTGGGGGGCGACCGGCGCCTGGACCATGGCTCTGCCCCGAGGCCAGGCTCACGCTCCACCCCCACTCTGCCACAGGCCCGGCTCCCACTCAGCCCCCTCCTCTGAGGGGCCCCCCACCTGCACCTCTCTCTGCCCCCTCCCCCAAGGAGCCCCCCCGCCATGCCTCTCCCCACCCCCTCCCCTGAGCGTGCCTCTCTGCCTCTCAGGGGCGGAGAAGCGCGAGCGGAGAGGGGCGTGCGGGGGAAGTGGTGGAGTGGAGATGGGAAAGGAGCGGGGGGGGGGGCAGGGGATGGGGTAAGAGAGGGACAAGGGAGCAGGACCTCAGGGCAGAATGTGGGGTGGGGGCTACTGCTCAGGTGCCCTTTCAACAGCAGGCGGCGCTCCAAAGGGAGGTGCACCACATCCTGTCTTGGGGGGTTTAGCCTCCCCCGGCCTATTATACCTGCCGCCCGTGGCCACAGGCTTTCACACCCGGTCCCTAAGCCGTCTCCCATCCACCAGCCGAGGTGAAAGTGGCAAATCCAGCCATGCTGAGGATTTGGGAGGACGGTCACCCCAGCAACCGTCTCCCCGAGCCCTTCCGCTATCCCGCGGCCATCCACAGCCTGGGATCCACTGGGATTTGGAGGCTGGGAGTCTAACGGCGGCCCTCAACCAGAGGAGGTTGCAGACATCCTGGGTTTTAATATGGTGGGACAGCCCCTGGAGACGACAGCTTCCCAGCATGCAATGCTCCCTCTTGAGCCGAGTGGCGCGCAGCCGGAGCATGGCATGCTGGGAAGCTGTCGTCTCCAGCAGCTTCCCCTCAAGACGAGCGTGGCCCAGTGTGCAGCCAGGTAGAACTGCAGAGCCATCTCCTCAGGCCCTGCCCCGGCACTCGGGCTCTTACCGGGCGGTACTCGATCTCCGTGAACTCCTTCAGCACGCTCCGGAGGAAGTCGACCCACTCCTTGTCCCCCATCGAGTTCTCCTGGGTGCCAAAGACGTAGATGTCATGGGGGATGGTGACCGTCATCTCATCCAGCGTCTTCCCCAGGCCCTTCGACGTAAACCAGGACGTGATGCTCTTGGGGGGAGGCACGCTTCCTGTGGGAGAGGGCATGGCCCAACAGAGCCGCGGTCACCGATGCGGTCACCCTGCTCAGTCCTAGGAGGATGGGCCCGTGGTTGGGCTGCCAGCCTGGGACGTCAGAGACCAGAGTTTAGTTCCCTGCTTTGCACCAGACTCTCTTGGTTTTCTTGGGCCCGCCGTTTAGCCACTCCATGCCTCGGTTTCCCTTCTGTGCAGTTGGGGAAATAGCCGGGCCCAGCCTCACAGGAGTGCGTGAGGATAAACTCATCGAAGATTGTGAGGTGCTCAGAGACTGCAATGTCGGGGGCCAGACAAGAACCACCACACAATGCCTACTGTGTGTTCACAGAGATCGGGGACTAGGCGGGGATCAGACAGGAAGGCCTTCTCAGGGGGCTGCGAACAGGTGTCAGGAGGTGGCAACCATCCTGCCTTGCCCAGGTTGCTAAAACAGGGGGGTAGCCTGGTACAGAAAAACAGCGCTATGGCTAACTTAGGGTAGCTATACATATAATACGTTCACTTGCAGCAAGCTATTCAGCCACTAGATGTCACTGTCTATTGCGGGGGGGCGGGGGGAGACTTTTTGGCCTGAGGGCCACACCGGGTTTCGTAAATTGTATGGTTAGGGGAGGGGATCGGTTAGGGGAGGGGGTTGTGGCCCGGCCCCCACCTCCTATCTACCCCCCCCCCCCCGGGCCCCCCCCCCCTCCCACTACCCCCCTTCCCCGTCCCCCGACCGCCCCCGGACCCCTGCCCCTGACTGCTGCCTGCCACCCCATCCAATCCCCACTCCTTCCTGACTGCCCCCTGGGACCCCTGCCCCATCCAACCACCCCTTCTCCCTGTCTCATAGACTCATAGACTTTAAGGTCAGAAGGGACCATTATGGTCATCTAGTCTGACCTCTCGCATGATGCAGGCCACAAAAGCTGACCCACCCACTTTCCCTTAACTCAGCTGTTGAAGTCTCCAGATCGTGATTTAAAGACTTCAAGTCGCAGAGAATCCTCCAGCTTGCGACCCCTGCCCCATGCTGCGGAGGAAGGCGAAAAACCTCCAGGGCCTCTGCCAATCTACCCTGGAGGAAAATTCCTTCCCGACCCCAAATATGGCGATCAGTAGAACCCCGAGCATACAGGCAAGATTCTCCAGCCGGACCCTCATTTTACCAGCGATGGCACGTTATTGCCTAATTGACTAAAATCACGTTATCCCATCAAACCATTCCCTCCATAAACTTATCTAGCCTAATCTTGAAGCCAGAGAGGTCTTTTGCCCCCACTGTCCCCTGACTGCCCCCGGGACCCCTGCCCCCATTCAACCCCCTTGTTCCCCCCCAACTGCCCTGACCCCTGCCCACCCCCGCAAATTCCCCTGCCCTCTATCCAACCCCCCCTGCTCCGTGCCCCCTTACTGCGCTGCCTGGAGCACCAGTGGCTGGCGGCACTACAGCCGCGCCGCCCGGCTGAAGCCAGGCCACGCCGCCGCCACCGCGTAGCTCAGAGACTGGGTCAAGCCGGGCTCTGCAGCTGCGCTGCCCGGCCGCCCAGAGCATTGTGCCGGCGGCGGAGCGAGCGAGCGAGCTAGCCGAGGCTGCTAGCCTCCCGGGCCAGGAGCTCAGTGGCCGGGCAGGACGGTCCAGCGGGCCACATCCGTAGTTTGCCCACCTCTGGTGTATTGCATGGAGTTCCAGACAGGTGTGATCCCTGGTGAACAAGGCAGACAAAAGTGGAATGCGAGCAGGGTGGAAGCCTGTTTGTTAGTGCTTGGAGCTGGCAGCTGTTTTGTTTAAACAAACGCTTCCTGTTTAAGACGGGCTGTGATTCCTTATGTCCTGACGGCAGGAGGCTGGAGGAAAGCTGGGTAGGGTATGTGGCTCGGAGGTGGGATCTCAGACTTCAAGGAGGTGTTTAGCGGGTCTGGATACGTTCTGTGACTCTGGGCCATGCTTCCCGGGCTGAGGGGAACTCCCGCAGGGCACTGAGCGCTCCACAGCCCCCTTGCCCATGTTCCCATGCCACCTGAGGGCCGCTCCCGACAAGCCCTGCCTCAGGCACCCCGTGGCACTGACCCATGTTCCACGTGCCGATGAAGACGGAGATCATGTCGGGCTCGTCCTGCTTGGAATGTTTGTTTTTCATCAGCTGCAGCAGCTGGCAGAACGCCTCCCGCTTCTGGAGGAAAGGCAGGCAAAGGAGGCAAGTGTGAGGAAGTGGGAATGTTCTTAATGTTTTCTCTGAATACCGTGTGGGTGCCTCAGTTTCCCCTATGCCTTTCTTAAGTATCTAGGTGGGGGGGATAAGGGTGTGTGACTGTTGCAGAGCCCTAGGCAGGTGTGATGCTGTCTGCAGAGAATGGCCGACACCCTGTCTCCTGATGGCCTGGGCCCCTCCCCTGCAAATGCCAACTGAAGGTGTTGGAGAACAAAGAGATCAGGTGGCCTCCTGGCCCAGAAAAGAGACAAAGGCCAGAGGAGGGGCTGGAGGGGGTTTCAGTTTGGAGCTGGCTGGGGAAAAGGGGGGGAGCGCCACCGGTCTGGGCTCCTTGACCCCCAAGATGGACCTGAGGGGGTCCTGTTGTCTGTACCTACAAGCTCTGTTTTGGACTGTGGTCCTGTTGTTTAATAAACCTTCTGTTTTACTGGCTGGCTGAGAGTCATGGTGAATCACAGGAAGTGGGGGGTGCTGGGCCCTGACTCCCCTATACTCCGTGACAGTAGGTTAGGCAGCAGGAGGAGATGGGCCGTGGACAGGAGACCCAGGTACAATCCCTGGTCGTGGCCACCCACTCGTCAGCCAGCAAGGGCTTTAACAGGTAAGGGCTATACAATAGTTCACCCATCACTGGAATGCAGCCACCTCTGGGGTGGAACGTGGTTTGTGTTTAACAGGGCACAGCAAACTATGCAGCTGTTTAGGACAGGAAGCGAAAAATTCCATAACCAGTTACAGGGGGGAATCTGGTGCCGGGGCATGATTAATGGTCATGTGTGGTTGTGGCCTTGGTTTTAAAGGCAGCACCTCCGTACCCCTATTAACTTGCTGGGCCTCCGTTCAACCCGCAGACCCATCTTGGAATCTGAGTTAAGCTGGGTCCTTTACTTCTCCTGCATCATCACTAGCAGTAAAGATTTTGTAGGAAATCATGCCCTGGAGTGCAACCCCTTTTAATCATGCCCTCGGTGACCCTCGGGGTGGCCAGGCTGTGACGCCCCTGGGGTCTCTGCAATTGACATTCTGCAGACAGCCTTGTCGATGATGGATAAGGAGGAAGAGACGCCCCGTCCCCCTCCCAGTGCCGGGTTGGCTTTGCAGGAGTGAAGACGTCCTGTCGTCACTGCAGTCAGCTGTCCTGGGAAGATCTCCTAAGACAGGGTTTTGGGTTTTTTTAATGTTGTTTCTTTCCAGAATGGAACCGCACTCGAATGCTTTAATTTAGCCACATTCCCTTCCTGCGGCCTCAGAGCTGCGTGGGCAGGACCACACCAGACACAGTAATAATAGACCCATGACTCACCCTGGCGCTGACGAAGACAAAATCTTTCCGCTGAGTTTTATCCTTCTCCTTCTCGAAGACGATCCCCAGTTTATTCTGCACCCGCTGGGACTTGATCAGCTGTCGGACTGGAAAGCGGCACGGAAAATCAGAGCAGACGTGACCCCAGAGCCCCGTTCCTCTCCCACCACCCCAGGAGAAAGCCCGAGCACTGCAGAGGCAGCAGGAGAGGGAAGACCCCAGGGTTCCCAAGTCTGGAGGGACGGGCGTGGTGTCATTGGCACACACAGTATCATGCCACGAGGAGGCATTGAGGGTGAGCGATCAGTTCCTGAATGACGCAGTTTGGGGGCCAGATCTAATCATTTCGTATCTCCGCATGCTACAGGGCAGCCCCAACACACTGAACACCCCACAGAAACAAGGGGGCCCGGGGTAACAGCAGCGCCAGGAGGGATGCGGCTGGTCCCTGAGTGCACGGGGCATACGGGCCGGGTGCAGCACCCAGCGGGGGCCCTTGGCTCTTACTCTTGTCGTGGGTGAACGTGTTCCAGTCCTCCTGGGAGTCCTTCTGCTTCTTCAGCACCACCAGCTTCCCGCCCTCCACGTCCACGCTCAGCGTGAACTTCTGCGACTTGCCGATCTTGGTGAGGTCCCCCAAGGTGACGTCCAGCTTCACCTGGGGCAGAGAGACAGCCCTGGGTGGATGGGACACTCGGAGCTGCTCGGGCGGCCACGCCCCGCCCTGGGGCTAACGCCACTGAGCTCAATAGAGCTACGCCGGGGAGGAATTTGGCCCCGTGACTAGTCTTCTACCTGGTAGCCCTGGCAAGAGAGACCGCCCGAGATGACTGGCAGGGAGCCACGCTGGGGTGAAGCGGCTCCAGGGTGTGTCCCTTTCTAACTCCCCCTGCCCTGGGTATTTCCAGCGGCTCCCAGCTCTCCAAAGCACAAAACTCTGCCCATTTGAAGGGCAGCAGTTTCTGGGTGGTGTGAGGGGCTGTCCGTACCCTGCATGGGGCCCGGAGGGGTTACAGGCGAAAGCGCGTTCTGGCTGGTGAAGCGGGTTAAAGGGAGCTCAGAAGCCCAGGTTGGGGAGCGGGAGGGGCGTGGAGGCGAACTGGCTGCAGGGAAGACAAGGCCTTCTCCTGGAAGTCAGATGAAAGGTGGAGCCTCAGACAGGACCCCAGCTCTGGCAAGGCCCCCAGAGAGCACCTTCTGCGTGAGGTGAATGTGAGACGGCTTCCCGGAGACGGGGATTGTACAGAACCTTTTCCCTGCACTACGTTATTCTGGAGTCAGAGCAATAAACCTGACTGATGCTGGTTATTTGGGTATTAGCCAACCCAAGTGGGGTCAAGCAGCTGACTACACGATTGATCACCATTTTCCTTGGTTTGCTCCTCAGCTCTACGGACCAAGAGAAGCTCCATAAACATGTCGTTCCTGATCCTCCAGGAGCCGGCATGTGCTTCGGAGCGATTCCGGAACAGACACCGGCTCTGCTTTGCTTCTGGAGGGCCAGAGCCCAGGGCTTCGCATCTGAACCCCTTTGGCTAGTCGTGGGGAGAGGGAGCGCTCAGACTGAAACCCCCCGATGCAAATCCACCCCATGGCTTTGGTTCCGGGTTGGCAGGGGAGGAGCGTCTGGTTTAGATACGGTCAAAACCCTTCTGATGAGATTTTGGTGCTATCAAACCCAAACCCTGGCTCCAATTCCCCCAGAACAACCCCAAACCCGGCCCCCCTCAGAACAATCCCAAACCCGGCCCTGATTCACCTCAGAACAATCC
>NW_020664781.1:1550428-1554283 GCF_002925995.2 Terrapene triunguis
GCCCCGATTCACCTCAGAACAATCCCAAACCCTGGCCCCGATTCACCCCTGAATCCCGCCTCCATTTCACAGCAGAGCCCCGAACCCCAGACCTTAGCCGTGATCCCTCCTAGAAACCCAGCCCCCAGCCCCCTCGGCTCACCCTAACCCCCGGCTCTCTCCAGCCTGTCTCGGGGGCAAACTGGCACGTGCCGAGCGCCGTTCCCCGGCCAGGGCGTGGGAGCTTTGGGGCCCAGGCCACGGGGCGAAGACTTTACCTCGAACGCTTGCACAGGGATGCTCTTGGCTTTGCGGGAGGAGGGCTGGGCCAGGATAGACTGGGCCGTGGAGCTCATGTCCTGGAGAGCTTTCAGAGCCTGGCAGGGGGAGAGAATTGACACGGCCTGGTCACACGCGGCACCTGCCGGGTCCCCCGCTCCCCTCAAAGCCTTTGGCCTGGGCGGGGTCTCCCGGTTTTAGCCCTGCCCCTCCCCACCTCCTCAGCTGTCTCTGGGCCGCGCCGTGGGCTGCAGCTGGTTCCCCTGGAGTTCAGCGGCTCCCCCGCGCCCCCCGTCACCGTGACGGGAGGAAAAGACGTGGGAGGCGGGAGATCTGCCACCCAAGGGGCCCGGCCCAGCCCCGGTGTGAGCCCAGGGCTGGGCTCAGGCAGAGCATTCAACGAGCAGGCGGAGACCGCGCTGCCACGCAAAGGCTGGCTGGCTCTGGCGGGGGCTGCGAATCCCGGAGGGCCCGGGAAGGGCTCAGAAGGTGGGGGTCAGACCCACAGACCCCCCCCGGCGCCATTGGCAGGGCGCTCAGTCCCCCGGGAAGTCGATGGGAGTAGCCGGTGCTCTGCACAGCTGACAGGCACTGTAGAGGTAAGTGGCTATGTGACTTGCCCATGGCCCCCGAGGGAATCAGTGTCAGAGCCAAGAGCCGGCTCCGAGAGCCCCTGGGTCCCAGCCCTGCGCTCAGACCACGGGATCCCGGCTCCGTCCGGCTGCACGGCTCCGTCCCTCACCTCCACAGCCGAATCCAGCAGCAGCAGGACGCAGCTAAGCTCAGCACCGGGCAGGGTGACACCGCCATGCGTCCCCGGAGCCCAGGCCCGCCCCACTGGGCCAATACAGACCCACACGGACCAGATGGGTTTGCGTCCCCAGCCCCTGTTCTGACACGGGCTGCGGGCGTCCGGGGACCGGGCCAGTTCACCCACCTTCTTCTCGATGCTGGACAGGAAGTCCTTCAGGACAGACAGCTTCAGCACCAGGTTCTCCAGCTCCTGCTCTCCTGTCTGGCCGGCGGTCTGCAGCCGCGAGAGGGATCAAAGCAGAGAACACTTAGACGGCGCAGCAGCCTGGCAGCCCCCGCCAAACCCACCACACGCAGCCAGGGTGCGGGATCAGGGGTGTGTAGGCCGGAGGGGCTCCCCCATCCCCACAAAGAGGGCTCGGTTTGTTCTCCCGACTTAATGCTGCTGCGTCCCCCTTCATAGGAGCGGGTCCCAAACAGGGAATCAGGGTCCGGGTCCCCTTTTTGGAGATGGGGAAACTGAGGCACAGAGCCGCAGGCCACGTTGCCGATCAGCAGCAGAGCGAGGACAGAACTCAGGTGCCCAGACCCCCAGCCCCATGCCCGGCTCCCTTCCCTCGGGCTCTGGGAACTGATGTGTTTGGGGCTAGTGGGGAACAGGAAAAGACTCGGTGAGGCCTCAGAGCGAGCTGGTGCCGGCCAGGCCGGCGGCAAAGGGACAAGACGCTCTGGGTTGTCCACCCCCGCCACCACTCCCCGGGGATGCACACTGCCTCCTCCGAGCCAGGTTCTCCAGCTGCCGGAACAGAGCATGCTGGGAGGAGAGGGTGGAGCCCGGCCAACGTATCCAGGACCACAGGGCACCCGCCTGCAGGGGACACCAGGTGGCCAGTCCCCCAGCTGGTATCATAAGGGGCGAAGGGTGACCGAGTCTAGACCCAGAGTGTCAGGGATGGCAGGCGGGCTGTGACCCCCACCCCCAGGGCACGCCAGAGACGGGACACCGTCTCCCACAGCAGCAGCTGCTCTGATGGCCAGACGGTGGCGCCCCACAGCCCCGCCCCACCCAGCTCAGCCTGCTATCGCGTGTGGGTCCCCAGCTCACGGGTTATCTCAGCTGCTACGGGGAAGAAAGACCCAGCCCCCAGATCTCGGGGGGGAGGATGGGCCTTCACCTGGCAGGTCCCCCACAGCAAGGCCCATGGGGAGGGGCGGCAGGCATTGAGAAGACACAGGGCAGATATAAGGCTGGGGAAGGGGTCCTAAGTCCCAGCGGGGTGGGGTATTGGCCCCCTGCGGCACCCCGCAGCCACTACTCCCCACCCCCAACCTTACCTGCTGGAGGATCCGGGAGACCACAGGCGAACTCTGCTGGTCGAACACCTTGGAGAGGATCTCCAGCCCGGACAGGACCTTGTCCACCTCGCTGCAAGGCAGAGATGCAGACGGACGTCAGCCAGCCAGCCAGCCAGCCAGCCCTGGGACGGGGAAGCCCCTTGGCACCCCCGCCCCAGCCTGTGGCAGGTCAGAGCCAGCCGCACCAGGGGCCAGCGCGGGTTTGACAGGCGCCCGGGAAGCGGCGCCGGCAGCTTCACCCCCACCCCGGGATGAATTCTGAGCAGGGTTAAGGGGGAGAATGAAGTTCCTGCAGCCGAGCGCTGACGGGACTGGCAGTGGGATTGGATTTAGGGCCCCCGTCCTCCAATCCCCCCAAGGGCCTGCCCCACACCCCACCACTACAGCAGGAACCCCAGAGGGGCGCTGCTGTCCCATGCTGGCCAGGGGCCTGCAGATGCAGCAGGGAACAGGCGCCATGGGGCCAGCCCCTGTTGGGCAAGGAGATGCCCACAGCGCCCTGCCTGCCTGCCTCCTAGTGGTAGCTCCCAGCCACAGCACCCCGTGGCAGAGAGAGCCCTGGAGAGGTGGGGATCAGCAGCCAAGATGCAGCCTGAGCCACTGGGGGGCGCCAGGCTCCAGGTCAGGCTCTTACCTGTGTAGCCTTTTGCAGGAGGTGACCAGGGTCTTGTTGAGATGGGGCAGGCTGCTGGCCCCGGCTTTGACAGCCTCCAGGTCCAGGGTGTAGCTGCCCTTCAGGTACTCGTGGGAGACCGTGCTGAGGCCGTTGGTGGCACTGCAGGGGGCGCGGAAAGGTTAGCAACCGGGCGCCGAGCACCGGAAACGCCCGCTGCATCCCAGGCTGTCCACTGGGGCACGAGAGCGAACGCCCGTGGGAGGGCTGAGTTCCGGCGACAGTAGGTCCCAGGAGAGAGCACTTCCATGTGACCCCCCTGTCTGGAGGGGGGCATCGCTCCAGGGGTGGGGGCGCCCAGGAGAGAGTGGGAACGGACAGGGGGCAAAGGCGCATGGGTGTAATTGAGGGTGATCGTGCACGTGCAAGCCCAAGTGTGCAAAGGTGTATGTGCATTAGCAAGTGTATGCACGGTGGGGAAGACAGCCCAAGCGTGCGAGTGCAGCAAAGCGGGAGTGGGTGTGCAAAGGGGGGAGGCAGTGGGGTGCATCTGGGGAGCGTCAGAAGGGACAGATTCTTTCCATTCCAGCCTGCTCCACCCGGAGCCACCTCCCCAGCCGGGGGGTCGGACTAGCCCAGCTGTCCGAAAACCGAGTAAGGAAAGCCAGCCTGCCTCAGGACGCGACTCGAGGCATGGGCTGGATGGGTCTCAGACTGGTAGGTGGAGGACAAAATCACCAAATCTTTGCTCTCACTGGCTCCCTGCTCCGGGGAGATCAAGGACAGAGCGGGGGGAAGGGGACTTGTGGATCAGGAGCGAGGGGCACAGGGGCAGAGATGGGGGCTGCGGGTCAGGAGCGAGGGGCACGGGGGGG
>NW_020664781.1:1554683-1554757 GCF_002925995.2 Terrapene triunguis
TCCCGAGATCAGGGCCCCGTCGTGCCGGGCGCTGCCCAGACCCCTCCCGAGATCAGGGCCCCGTCGTGCCGGGC
>NW_020664781.1:1554767-1559629 GCF_002925995.2 Terrapene triunguis
CCAGACCCCTCCCGAGATCAGGGCCCCGTCGTGCCGGGCGCTGCCCAAACAGGGACTGAAACTCTGTCTCTGTGACTTGGGCACGCCTGCCCCCACGAGGAGTACGAAGGAGCAGGGTTCAGGGGACCTGTCCGTGCCTAGGAGGAGACGAGGTGACAGGCTTGGGGGAAGCATGCGGGGTGGGTTTTGTTTTCTCCCTTCCCCATGCTGGAGACGAGAGGCTGGGCCAGATGGAGCATCGGCCCCACCCAGGCAAGAGCCGTGCAAGGAAACGGGGGAGCCCCCCCTGCCACCTGGGGGTGTATTCGGCAGCGTTGGGGGCGAGGAGGTAGCACTGGCCCTGCTGAACACACGGCCGGTGGGCGGCACCCATCTCCCAAGTCCCAGCCCCAGCCCTGTGCCTTCGCCCCCAGCCCAGCCTCGGCGTCCCGGGATGGGGCCAGGGCCCTGCTGTATGCAATGCAGACTCGGTGTGAGCCGCGGAGCAGATCTCCGGGAGGGATGCTCTGGGGAGAAGGGACGGGGGGAGGGGGAGTTGTCCTGTGGGAGGGGCTTGGTGGGGATTGTGGGAGGGTGCTTTCTCCTGTCCCCTCTCTCCATTCGGATCCCATTAACCCCGCCGCCCGGCCTTTCCCAGCCTGTGCCTGGCTGGGAGGGATTTTAACAGGAGCTTCTCCAATATCCCCATGTCCCGGCCAGGGGCTGAGGGCTGGTCTTGGTGCCGTCCTGCCCAGCGCATCTGTTCCTCCAGCTGTCCCGTGCAGGCCGGGCTAAGCCTTCTCCCAGCCAGAAATCCCATCTCCAGAGCAGCTGGAGAAAGCCCTGAGCCCCTGCGCCTGGAGAGGACAGTGGGGATGGGCCCCTGCAAACACGGGACAAAGACCGTCAGGATCAAACGTGGCTGCGTCCTCGTGCCGGGCCCTCAAAGCCCTTTGCTACTAGCAAACGGATCCCAGCTTTGGCTTGCCAATCTCACTGCAAATCCAGGGCCTGGGCATCCCGTGCTCTAACCACTTGGCTACGCTCCCTTTTAGCTGCCCCAGACCAGCCTGTTTGCAAGACGAGGGGTAGCCACAGGAACCGGCGACCCGGGAGCTGCAGGCAGCCGCAGAAGCCACTTTTTGTGCTGCGACTAGGCCCCAGGGCCTGTCTTCCCCACACCAGGGGTTTGCAGCCAGTGCCTGGTGTGCAGCCAAGATGGGGGAGTTCCAAGGGATTCAGAGACGCAGGGCAGAGATGTGGGAGCCAAGAACTCCTGGAGCGTAACCCCGGCTCTGACACTGCTCCCCGTGGCACCTCGACCAAGTCACTCTGCTGCGCCGTGCCTCAGTTTCCCCAGAGCTAATAGTCCTGAGCACTTTGTGAGGATTCCCTAGTTAAAGGCTGAGCTACACCGCGGGGTCTTGGGAAGGTAGGAGAACCTAGCTGGTGCATGTCCGGCTTTCATCCGCCGAGGAAGGGCGTGCAGCAGGTAAACGCAGCCAGCCCGCCCTGCAGGGAGCGGTGTCACTGCCCCAGCCGCGTCACCAATAGCTGGGTCACGGCCGTGGCGAGTTTGAAAAATTAGAAAAAAAAAAAAAAATTAGTTTTGGGTCAGAACAAAAATGAAAGTTTTGGGCGACGTGAAAAGCGGAACAAAGGCCGGTTTCTCGGCAACCGAAACGTCCTGGATCAACCAACCCCAGCCGCTTCCCTTTGACTGCGACCCTTTTGGAAGGTCGGCGCCGTTCGAAATAACGACCTCCACGGAGACTTGGAAAGGAGAAGTCGTTCCAAAGCAAAACAGCAACCTGTTTAGAGCGCTTCCGGTGCAGGGGGGTTGGAAGGCGGGGGGGGGGGGGACATTTTCCACATGGAGAATTCTGCAAAACCGGTCTGAAGTTGTGCCGCGTCCTGCAGTAAGCGCAACGGGCTGAGACCGGGTGTCACTGCTCCGCCTGACGAGCGTTCCTCTCCCGTGCCCGCTTGGTAGCCCATGCGAAGGGGAATTGGTGCCGGCACCGATTGGGCCCTTGGCTGGCAAGTTCCCATCCCCGGCTAGAGATCTGCCCCGCTGAGCCAGGGCAGCACAGCATTCTGGGGGAAGCGTGTCCAGTGCTGTCTGTCCAGTACCTGCTCCGAGGCCCTGCCAGGTACCCAGGAGCGGCGTTGGCCCAGTGCCCCAGGTGCTGCCTGATCTCAGCCCGGCTCCGCGCATGGCGGGCGAGGCTGGGGCAGGGGGGAGGGGAAGGCGAGTATGCTGACTCGGCAATGCGGCGGGCAAGGCTGGCATGGGAGCTGGAGTACACAACACTCTCCTGTCTGTGGCCGTCCCTCCCCGGGGGCTGCTTTTTCCTGTCTGCTGGACAGCACAAAGGGGTTACTGTTGGGCTATAAATACATCGGCACATGGACCGGCCTGACTTCCTGCCAAGATCAGCAGCCTCTGTGCGGCCCTGGAAAGCCCAGGCCACGTGGCCTGCATTCCCCCAGCCCCCAGGCGACAGGCGCCCTGACGCGGGAACCCCCTGTACTGCAGGGGTCCCCCCACAAAGGCGGGGATCCCCCTGTGACCGAGCTCCAGCCGTGTCGGAGGGGGAACCCCAGAGCAGACACAGCCCCCCAGTCCATCAAAGCAGAAGAAAGGGGGAGCCATACTGAGCTACACGTGCTGAGGAAAAGGAGAGAAAGGGGAACTAAGAGCCCCGGTGGTCATGAACCCCACGCTCCAGCTAGCTCTGCGGCCCAGCTGTGCACCTCTGGAGGGGGTCCCATGGGCAGGGCTCTTTCACCAAGGTAGGCAGGCTGGTCCAAGGGCGTGCCAGGCACACAGCCGGTGGCATCCCTCCGTTCTCCCCTTCCCACTCCACTTGAACTCAGTCGCACCTGTGCCGTGCGAGAGCCTCATCCTCTGCAGCCGCCTCATAGGCCGCTCCTTCACTGCCCCGCTCTGTGCCTCAGTTTCCCCGGCAGCCTGCCTAGGGCTCATCTACCCAGGGAATTTCACCAGCATCGTTACACAGCTGTAAGCCCCCACGTAGATAGTCCTACTGCAGGGATAACAGAGCCTTCTCCCGGGTCAGCGTCTGTCGTATCAAAAGCCAGAACAAGGCCCTGTAACTCCAGGACACGTGTTCCCAAGGCAGAACCTGAGCAGTATAACTTTGCCGGTAAAATTCCCCATGGAGACCAGCCCTCAGACGGTGAGCTCTGGGGGGCAGTGTGTGGGCAGTGCCCGGACGGATGGGGCCCTGAGCTCAGCTGGGGGCTTCCATGCCCTCTATCGAATACACCTTGGTCTTCACCCGGGCTTCCCAGTCACCCTCTGCCCCAGCTGGGTCTGGATTTTCCACACCGTCTTCTCTGCCTAGGGGAAATGTCTTGGGAAGATGCTACACAAAGTAGACTTGTATTATGGGGGTGGGGTGTCCTGGTGGGTACTGTGTGATGTGTGTATTGTGTATGGATGTGCCCTGTTATGTACTGTGTCTACTCGTCTGTGTGACGTGTAGCGTCCTGTGTGGGGGGGTGTCCTGTTGGGGACATAAGAACGGCCAGACTGGGCCAGACCAATGGTCCATCTAGCTCAGGATCCTGTCTTCTGACAGCGCCGGTGCTACAGAGGGAATGAAGAGAATCGAGTGATTCCCTGTTGTCAGGTCCCAGCTTCTGGCAGTTGGAGATTTAAGGACACCCAGGGCATGGGGCTGCATCCCTGCCCATCTTGGCTAATAGCCATTGTTGGACCTATCCTCCAGGGACTTATCTAGTTCTTTTTTGAACCCAGTTGTACATTTGACTTCAGGACATCCCCTAGAAACAAGTTCCACAGGTTGGCTGTGCGTTGTGTGAAGAAATACTTCCTTTGATTTGTTTTAAACCTGCTGCCGATTAATTTCACGGGGTGACCTCTGGTTCTTGTGTTATGAGTAGGAGTAAATAACACTTCCCTATTCACTTTCTCCACATCAGTCATGATCTTATCGACCTCTATCATATCCCCCCTTAGTCGTCTCTTTTCCAAGCTGAACAGTCCCAGTCTTATTAATCTCTCCTCATACGGCAGCCGTTCCATACCCCTCATCATTTTTGTTGCCCTTTTCTGAACCTTTTCCAATTCCAATATATCTTTTTTGAGACGGGGCGACCACATCTGCACACAGTATTCAAGATGTGGGCGTACCATGGATTTATATAGAGCAGGGCCGGCTCCAAGTTTTTTGCCGCCCGAAGCAAAAAAATTTTCCCGTGCCCCCCCGGCCCCGCCCCAGCTCCGCCCCCTTCCAACCCCTTCCCCAAATCCCCAGCCCCGCCTCCTCCCCCGGGCGCGCCACATTTCCCCTCCTACCCCTCCCTCCCAGGCTTGATTAAAGGTCTAGAAAACATGACCTATGAGGCAAGACTGAAAACATTGGGTTTGTTTAGTTTGGAGAAGAGAAGACTGAGGGGGGACATGATAGCAGTTTTCCAGTACATAAAACGTTGTTACAAGGAGGAAGGACAAAATTTGTTCTCTTTAACCTCTGAGGATAGGACAAGAAGCAATGGGCTTAAATTGCAGCAAGGGGGTTTTAGGTTGGACATTAGGAAAAACTTCCTAGCTGTCAGGATGGTTAAACACTGGAATAAATTGCCTAGGGAGGTTGTGGAATCTCCATCATTGGGGATTTTTAAGAGCAGGTTAGACAAACACCTGTCAGGGATGGTCTAGACCAGTGTTTCCCAAACTTGGGACGCCGCTTGTGTAGGGAAAGCCCATGGTGGGCCGAGCCGGTTTGTTTACCTGCCCCCTCCGCTGGTCTGGCCGATCGCAGCTCCCACTGGCCGCAGTTCGCTGCTCCAGGCCAATGGGAGCTGCTGGAAGCGGCGGCCAGTACGACCCT
>NW_020664781.1:1559729-1598171 GCF_002925995.2 Terrapene triunguis
CTCTATACCAGATGACGGGAGGGTAGCTAATGTGATGCCAGTAAGCCAAACTTCATAGAATCGTAGGACTGGAAGGGACCTTGAGAGGTCATCTAGTCCAGTCCCCTGCACTCATGGCAGGACTAAGTATTGTCTAGACCAGTGTTTCCCAAACTTGGGACGCCGCTTGTGTAGGGAAAGCCCACGGTGGGCCGAGCCGGTTTGTTTACCTGCCCCTTCCGCTGGTCCGGCCGATCGCAGCTCCCACTGGCCGTGGTTTGCTGCTCCAGGCCGATGGGAGCTGCTGGAAGCGGCGGCCAGTACGACCCTTGGCTCGCGCCGCTTCCAGCAGCTCCCATTAGCCTGGAGCAGCGAACCGCAGCCAGTGGGAGCCGTGATCGGCCAGACCAGCGGAGGGGGCAGGTAAACAAACCGGCTCGGCCCACCGTGGGCTTTCCCTACACAAGCGGCGTCCCAAGTTTGGGAAACACTGGTCTAGACAATACTTAGTCCTGCCATGAGTGCAGGGGACTGGACTAGATGACCTCTCAAGGTCCCTTCCAGTCCTACGATTCTATGAAGTTTGGCTTACTGGCATCACATTAGCTACCCTCCCGTCATCTGGTATAGAGGCTGCTTATTACACTTAGTATCACAGTTAGTAGTTCTGCAATTTCACATTTGAGTTCCTGCAGAACTCTTGGGTGATACCATCTGATCCTGGTGACTTATTACCATTTAATTGATAAATTTGTTCCAAAACCTCCTCTACTGACACCTCAATCGGGGACAGTTGCTCAGATTTGTCACCTAAAAAGAATGGCTCAGGTGTGGGAATCTCCCTCACATCCTCTGCAGTGAAAACGGATGCAAAGAATTCATTTAGTTCTCCACAACAGCCTTGTCTTCCTCGTCTGCTCCTTTAGCACCTCGATCGTCCAGTGGCAGCTTCGTGCTTCTGATGATTTTTTTTTTTTTTAATTTTTGCTGTCACTTTTTGTGTTTTTAGCTAGTTGCTCTTCAAATTCTGCCTGGCCTGCCTTACACTTGACAAGCCAGAGTTTATGCTCCTTTCTATTTTCCCCAAAAGGATTGGACTTCCAATGCCTTTCTGCCTCGAACTGCCTCTTTTACTCTGTTGTTTAGCCAGCGTGGCACTTTTTTGTCTATTGGGGCTTTTTCTATAGTTGGGGGATACATTTAGTTTGAGCCTCCATTGTGGTGTTTTTACACAGTTTCCATGCAGCTTGCAGGCATTTCACTCTTGTGACTGTTCCTTTGAATTTCCAGCTAACTAGCTTCCTCATTTCGGTGTAGTTCCCCTTTCTGGGGTGAAACGCTGCTGCTTCTTTGGTATCTCCCCCCGACAGTGATGTTAAATTTAACTACACTGTGGTCACTATCACTGGTGGGGGAGGGGCTGTGACTAGCACTGCGGTGGCAGAGGCAGTGCCCGGTGGGTCAGGGGGGCTGGGGGTGGCACGGCAGTGCCCAATGGGTATAGTGAGGCTGGCATGGCAGTGCCTGGTGGCTGGGGAGGCTGGGGCTGGCACAGCACTCCCTTGTGGCCATGTGTGGGGAGTGTCGGTCTCCGCACAGCCACACACTGTTGTGATCACAGCTGCGGTGTCCGAGGAAGCGCAGCCGGCGCCGTGAGCGCTGCATGCGCTGCGGAGGGCGAGAGGCTGAAGCCCCAGCAGGCCGTTAGCGGGGGCGGCCCGGCTCAGAGCCTGGTGAGCAGAACTGCTAACCACACCCATGGCCCGGAGAGAGCCCGTCGCCCACTGCACTGCACAAGAGCTACCCAGAAATGCAGCCACCTCTGGGGAGCAGGGCAAAAACCCGCTCTTCAGAGGAGCCTCATGGGCCCTGCAATGCCCACACCTCCGTTGTGTGAGGTCTCAGCTGCCAGACACCACCGAATTGGTGGCCCCAGGACTTTCACTGGCGAGGACCCGGCCTCCTCAGAGCCACTACACATCTCAGTCCCTCCTCTGTCCCCTCAGCCAGGGACGGCTGGACCCAGCCCTTAGGGACAGTACCCGAGCTAAGCCCCCCTCTCGGTAGCCAGCCCCCAACGGCCACCGCAGGCACTGAACTCGGACCCTTGAGCTTCAGAAGCGGAGGCTTCTATGGCTTGAGCTAAAGGAGACTCTCAGCCAGCACCACTAGTAGGGCTTTTATCCTTCGTAGCAGCAACAAGTGATCATCGACACCGTACAGCTTACGGCATACGCCTGCGAGGACAGGGAGAGCAGGGGCAACCCCCTGTCCCCAGGACCCTGCCCCATTGCTTGGTTTCGAGATCTGGGCCCAGCAGCGAGGACCCAAGCCCCCGGCAGGAGCTGCACAGGAGCTGCACTAGTCTCGGCACACGGCAGCGAGCGGTCCCTACCTGCACCGCTAGGAAGTCATCCTCATCTGGCAGGATCCGGTAGGTGTGGACGTGCTTCTGGAACCTGAGGCAAGCCGGAAGGAAGAGGGGTTAGAGAGACAGTCACAGAGCCCCGAGAGGCGCAGAGCGGAAGGATGGGCTTGTGGTTAATGCACTAGGCTGGGACTCAGGTGATCGGGGCCCAATTCCCTGCTCTGTCGCTGACTCCCTGTGCAACCCTGGCCAGCCCCATAGCCCCTGATCCTCAAAGGTATTTAGGTGCCTAACTCCCATAGGAGCTAGGCGCCTAAATACCTTTGCACCTTAATCTCTCTCTGCCTCTCTTCCCCATCTTGGACATGGGGATCAGACTTTCTCTGTCCAGCCCTTGTTTACAGGGGCTCGAAGCTACCCAGGATGGGGGCAGTCTCTCGCTGTGTGTCCGTACAGCGCCCGGCGCACTGGGGCCCCAACCTCGGTTACTGCCGCTGGAAGCTACTGCAATACTTCCAGTTGCGCTCAGGAACAGCGGTGCTCCGCCTTTCCACCCACGGATCTCAAAGCCACTTAGGAACGTTAACGAATTAACTGTGGGAAAACGAGGCCCAGACGGGACTCGCCCAGGTCCAGGAACCAAATCGGATAGAAGCCAGGAGTCCTGCTCCCACCCCCACACTGTAGTTATAGGACCATCTTTCCGGTGCAAAAGCACGCCGGCTTCCAATGGGTCTGCCACGGGGACTGAACCAAGCAGCACAAGTCCTGCCAAGCTACGCAACAGGAAGGCCAGCTGCAGCCCCCGAGCGCCCTGCCCCCTCGCAAAGCTCTGGTCCCTTACTGCCAACACAAACCCCGAGTGGCTGGAGGGGGAAAGACACCAGGGGAATTTTTTCACCCTTGTACAATTCAAAAAGCAGTTCAATGCCCTGAATGCAGCTATCGCTGAAGTGCTGCCGGCGGTGTTTTTCAGTGAGCAAAGAGCAGGACAAGGAGGTTACAACTAAAACCGCGTAGCAACCTTAAAAAGCGAGACTGGAGCAAACTGGCGAATGTGTATGTCTAGCACTGCGCTCTGCTAGCTGTTGCAATTGCTCAGCCGTGTGTCATCAGCCCTATAATGCCAGCAACTAAAGGAGAGCCTCTCTTGGCTTGGGTGCCAGGCAACTGCCCTTTTGGAGCAGGAAGATCCGGGTTCTATCCTTACTGCTTCCAGGACATTTTGAATGGCCACAGTGTGCGACTGTTTGTAAGCAGTAACACCTAAAAGCACCATCTGACATCAGAGGCCCATTGTGCTAGGCACTGTACATACACACACACACACACACACACACACACACACACACACACACACACAGTGAGAGTCCCTGTCCCAAACAGCTCCTGGTCTAGAGATAAGACAAAGGACAGGAGGGGAAACTGAGTCACCGAGAGGGGACAGGACTTACTCGGCGTCACCCAGCAGGTCAGCGGCAGAGCTAGGGGAAGAGCCCAGGTCTCCTGACGCCAGCCCTGTACCCACTAGGCCGCACTGCCGCCCACAAACGAATAAAGGAAATTGATGCCCGTGAAGTGCTGTGAGATCCCGCACTGCAAGGGGCTAGAGGCAGGCCAAGGGGGCTGCCAAAGCACTGGAACAAGGGTGCCTTTTAAAGGTAAGTACTTCGGCTTCACTGCTCAGCCCCTCCCACCCCTCCAGGCTCCCCAAAACAGAAGGGGAAATGCACTGGGTCCGACACCGGGCAGCCGCGTTTATTTCACCGGGAACGACGCGCCAGGGAAGCTGCCGAAACAGCAGCCAGCAGGTAAGGGGCAGAGCTGGGCTGATGCTGCAGCTGGCCAGCCAGAAGCAGCCGCTCACAGCTCAGCCTGGCGCGGGCGGGGCTCTGAACCGCGCTGCGCTCCCCCCCCCCCAAATCTGAGCCCGCAGGCGGACGGAGCAGGAGCGGGGGAGGCTGGAAGGATTTGCCCCTCTTGTCCGTCTGTCAGAGGAAGAACGCTTAGGAGAATGGATTCGCGCTGGCTAAGCAGCTTTCCCCCTGCAGGGCGAGAGGATGGGGGCTGCGTATAGACTGCGTCAGACCATCTGGCCGAGGATCCTGTCTCTGACAGTGGCCCCGTCCCACAGCGTCAGGCAGAGTGTCCAGAACAGGGCAATCATGGATTGATCCACCCCTGTCGTCCACACCCGGCTCCTGGCAGTCAGCGGTTTAGGGACACCCAGAGCATGGGGTTGCGTCCCTGACCATCCTGGCCAATAGCTATGGATGGACCTATCCTCCATCAACTTCTCTGATGAGTTTTTGAACCCCATTATAGTTTTGGCCTTCACAGCATCCCCTGGCAATGAGTTCCACAGGTTAACTGTGCATTGTGTGAAGAAGTATTTCCTCTTGTTTGTACTAAAGCTGCTGCCTGTTAATTTCATTGGGTGACCTCTGGCTTTTGTATTGTGCTTGTGCTACCCACTCTCCTTAACCACACCCGTGCCACCCTGGCCCCTTTCCAGAACGCCAACCTTCCTGCTCCACAGCCTTGGGCCAAGAGACTGAAGATGGTTCCTTGTTTCCAGTTCCTTATTCATGGGATCAGCCCCTTATTCGTGGTTCTCAGATCCCTACTCAAAGGTCAACATTATTTTAAAAGGTTTCAGAGCGGTAGCCGTGTTAGTCTGTATCAGAAAAAACAACGAGGAGTCCTTGTGGCACCTTAGAGACTAACACATTTATTTGGGCATCAGCTTTCGTGGGCTATCTGATGAAGTGGGTTCTAGCCCATGAAAGCTGATGCCCAAATAAATGCGTTAGTCTCTGAGGTGCCACAAGGACTACTCATTAATTTTAAAAGAGATCAATGTAAAATTACTTTGATTTTAGATTGTGATAACAGTGGAAATGACCAATGACTGACATACTCATTAGATAAAGAAGCAGCTGGGTTTTGACAGCCGGTACTGATGAAATAAGTCTCGCGTCACTGCGAGTGTCACGTCCCCATGGCCATCAGCCGGTTCTGAAGAAGCTGGGACGTGCCCCTCACCAACCCAAAGCTTCCTCCATCAGCCACGGGCGGCCACTTGTCATGTCCCCATCCCCGGTTCCTTTTCCTTCAGCCTTCCACTCGTTTTGGTGTCTCTCTTCCACGCCCTCTCCAGTTTTTCAATATCCTGTTTGTCGTGTGGACACCAGGAACAGTCGCAACAATGCCAGAGAGAGAGAAAACCACCCTACTCCTCCTGTTTTCACCTCTGTGACAGGGTGTACTTCCCAGACCAGCCCTCCAAGAGCCAAATTAGACCAAGTGGGCCCAATCAGCCAATTGTGCTGCAGACGGGGGAGATTTAGGCTGTGTAGAGGGAGCTCATTACACGGATGCTCGCCTGTAGGGAACACACGTTGGGAATGGGCGACAGGGGTGGATCACTTGATGATGACCTGTTCTGTTCATTCCCTCTGGGGCACCTGGCATTGGCCACTGTTGGAAGACAGGATACTGGGCTAGATGGACCTTTGGTCTGACCCAGTATGGCCGTTCTTATGTAACAGGCGGGGCTTCTATAAAGCCAGGAGGTTGGAAATAGTGCGGGAAGCTGCGGGAGGAAGCCTGCAGTGACCCGCCCTGAGATAAGGGAGCAGGAGCCTGGTAGGAAGGAGTCCAGGGGTGAGAGCAGGAAGGTGGTGGAGATGCAGAGCTGAACTGTTCACCACAGGGCCCTGGACTGGAACCCAGAGTGGAGGGTGGGCCTGGGTTCCCCTCCCACCCACGGTAGGGTGGTGTTTTAAGGGGAGTGGATACGAAGGCTGTCAGAGTCGCTGCTGGAGTGACACAGTGAGGGCAGCGGGCGTGAGGCGGCCTGACGCTGCGCGTGGAGAGAGACCCTGAAAGACCACCCCGGAAGGGGAACCGATGAGTGACCTGGCTGCAGGGTGGAGTCACGAGAAAGGGGCTGCAAACAGACAGACAGACGGAGGGCAACCGCAGGAAAGGGAGTCGGCCTGGCGGAGCTAATCCCCAGAATGGCCAGGATGAGGCACCATCCATTCGCCCGTTTTGCCACAGCATCACACTGGGAGCTCTTGTTCAGTTGCTTGTCCACTTCCTTAGGAGTCGGCTAACGGAGCAGAGCGTACGCTTGTAATGCTGCGGCTGACAGCAAGCTGGGAGGGGTTGCAAGCACTTTGGAGGGCAGGATTAGAATTCAAAAAGGACCTGGATTGGAGAACTGGTCTGAAATCAACCGGATGAAATTCAGTAAAGACAAGAGCAAAGTACTTCACTTAGGAAGGAAAAATCAAACCCAGAACTACACAATGGGGAAAACTGGCCAGGCGGTCATACTGCTGGAAAGGATCTGGGGGTTAGAGCGGATCTCAAATTGAACATGAGTCAACAATGTGATGCAGTGGTGAAAGGGGCTAATATTGTTCCAGGAAGGGCTACTTTTTGAGACCTATCCGTTAGCCACTTCTTAATCCATTTCAAGTGTGCTTTATCAATGCCGTGCGGGTCTCACTTCTGAATCAGAACAGCACTTAAGCCAAACGCCTTACGAACGTCTACGTGCGTCATATCGACTCTATTCTATAGCGGTTCTTACAGCTCACGCCGCCCCATGAGAGCCCCTGCATTAAGCACTGTGAGCCCACACCTGTCACGCGGCATTTGTTCGTTCCTCCTCCCCCCAGGGACAGGCCCATGGGCAGTGGAGGGTCGTGTTTTGTCAGGGTTTCAAGTGTGGTTTTTTAGTTGTTAAATATAGGTTGGGGGGTTTATGACTGAAATAGACCTGTTGCTATGTGTCTATGTTAGAGAAGGCCTGGTCAAAGACATGAGCCTGGCGACTGGAGCAGGAGGTCTGTGATGGTTCTTAGCTCCTGGGGGAGTTCCTTCCAGAGTCTGGGACCGACCCACCCGAAAGTTCAGTCTGCTGCATAGACGAGTTTTATCCTTACTGTAGAGTTCCATTGGGCCCGCGAAGCGAAAGCGTTGACCACAGCCTTTGTTCTGCAGCTTAGGAAATCTTGTAGCTATCCTGGGCCCAGACTACTGAGTGCCTTGAGCTCGGGCTGCAATTCTCCGGGAGGCCAGGTCGGGAGTGGAGGACGGGTGTGATTGCTGGGGAGTTTCCGTACTAGATGGAGTTTCCTGAATGCTGAAGGTTTTGTGCTCAGGTATGCCGTGTGGCTGCAGTCCGGCTGAGCGGTGACAAAGGCATGAACAACTCCGTCCACAAGGATGGGATGGAGTCTCAGGAGACGGCAGAAAGCGTTACTCGCGGCTGTTGCTAGCGGAGCGTCAGCGAGGAATCCAGGAGCGCTCCTAAACTATGCGTCTAATCGAGGAATCGTGGGTGTGAACCTTCACCGACAGGACGCTGCACTGTGGCTGCAAACTCTTCACCTTTATCAGTCAAATGTGTGATGTTGTCAAGGAATGAAATCAGGTTTGTTTACAAGACCTATTTTCTAGAAAGCCTTATTGACTGGAATTAATGATATGCCTGGCCTTTAATTCTGCATGAGACCTGCAGCGTCTCCCAAATTACGCTCCCCCGTAACACCACCACTTCTGTCAACACCTCGGTGCCTACACGGTGTAACTCACCTGGTCTCTGGTTTGACTCTGCGGCCTGTAATAGACCCCACCAGCCCTCTCCTGGGCTTTGTCAGCGAGCACACTGGGCCCTACGCCTTGGGGCTCCGAGTCATCTAACGAGTAATCATGTCTTTTGCCATCCCCCACCCCCACCACCTCCTGTACCCACTCCGGCCTTCCCAAGCAGATTATAACCAACCACGGGAACTGTCCCACCAGGTTTCACTAATGCCGACTCTAATGGGGTTTTTCTCTCATCAGTGAGAAATTCTAACTGCTCCTGCTTGTTACCCAGACGCCTCGTGTGGGTAGACAAGCAACTGAAAACGTCGTCTCTTTGCCACGGCAGTTCAGTTTGTTCCTGACATCCCGAGTTTGAGTTCTGTGCTGCGTTTCCTTCCTCAGCACCCTCCCCTTGTGCTGGTAGTTTAATGCCCAACTGGCTGCTAGCCGAGAAGCCAAGTCCCCTACCTGAGATACACAGGCCGTTCCATTCATACTGCCCCCCTCCCATTGGAATGTGGCCCAATATTCCATAAAACCAAAACCTTTGGCCTCTCAGCCATTGCACAACTAACAGTTCACCTCCAGTATTTTCTGTCTTCTGCCTTCTCGAGCTCACTGAACTGGTAGGATCACCGAGAAGATCTCTCAGACTTGCCTTTTCTTCCAGGCCCTTCCAAGGTGCGTCTATGATCTGTGTAGCTCCATGCGGCGCTGTGTCATTGGTTCCAGTGAGTATCATCATCATCAGTGGACACACGCCGGACAATTCATAATCCCGTCTAATCCTGCGATCACAGCTTGTATCTTCGCTCCAGGGAGGCAGCACGCCATCCCCTTGTCCCTGTGTCCTTGCTGAGTTCTCGGTTCGTTCTTCTAAATATGGAGTTGCCAAGGATGATTGTTTGCATTAATGGTTGAAGAACCTCTCTTGGTTGCTGCTTGTTTCATACTGCAAGGACACCCATCACCTGTGTCCCCTGTAACTTCCTGTTGCATTCCTCCAGAGCCAGGTTCTTCAGTAGTTGACTTGCCGGGTATCTGAAAATGTTTTGCTATGCCTAGCCAGGTTGAATGCCCCCTGGCTCTCTTTCCCTTCTTGGTCACAAATTGCATGAACCCTGCTTTGGTTTCTGCTCTGTCCAATTCCTGTATAGCCCACTGATCCTTCCCCTTGTGGCATCTGTGACGGTGATTTCCAAACCTGGTGTTCCAGGGAAGTCTTTGTTTCCTCTGATGCTACACAATGGTGCAACTGTTTTCTCCTATTCCGTCTTCCAGCAGAAAGGAAACCGTAGCACATCCAAGGCAGGTCCCAGCAGTTGTCCTGTCATCATCCGTACCTGCTAACTGGTGGAGAGCCATTCCTAAACCAGGATTCGCACTCCCTCTCTCAATTCCTACCGAAACTCATCCGGTTTGCTTCTCCTCTTCGCCTGGGAACTGAATCTACTAAGCCTCACTGCTCAGCTCTCTCCCTCGCAAACAGAGACTTCAAACATGGCTCTGTATGAAGGCCTAAGGGTCCCAGTGACAAAGCCCTCCTTGAGACACAAACAGACCTGTCTCACCGGGCCAGGTCAGGGGCCCACAGCCCAGGGACACAACACTCACCGAGAACAACCAACCAACACCCGGAACAAACACGACACTCATCAAGTCCGTCTACCTGCAGGCACCGGATCCGCCGCTTCACCCGCTGGCCCCTCCTGTGGCCCCGCAAAAGGGTGTGTACATGTGTGGGGCGGGGAAGACGGCTGGGGACAGGGGCCACAAATTTTTGCAAAGAAAAATTTTCAAGTCAGGGAGTTTCCCATTTCAGCTACATCAGGACAACTTCACCGCTGTGGGGACGTGTCACAGACTTGTTCTGCCACATACAGACAGACAAAGCCCAGCTCCCTCATCAACCTTTCCTTGCACAACAGATGCGGGGCGAGGGCACGACACGAGGGCAGAACAAAGCTTCGGGTCAGCAGGGGACTTGTCCCGGCTCCTTCAGAACGGTCTGACGGTCACGGAGACGTGTCACTTGGGGGATGGCCCACGACTGACTTTCTCATGCGCATCCCATCAAATCCCAGCTCCTTATTCCATTGGAGCTCGATGAGATGTCTCAAAAGGTAATCTTAGAGGGAAAGATTTTTAAATGATTTTGGCTTCGGACAATACAAAACTACTCAAGATAGTTAAGACCCAGGGAGATGGTGAAGAGCTACAAAAGGGATCTCACAAAACTGGGTGACTGGGCAACAAAATGGCAGATGAAATTCAATGTTGACAAATGCAAAACATAATCCCAACTATACATATAAAATGATGGGGTCTAAATTAGCTATTACCACTCAAGAGAGAGATCTTGGAGTCATTGTGGATAATTGTCTGAAATCATCCACTCCATGTGCAGCGACAGTCAAAAAAGCAAACAGAATGTTGGGAATCATTAGGAAAGGGATCGATAATAAGACAGAAAGTATCATATTGCCTCTATATAAATCCATGGTACGGCCATATCTTGAATGCTGTATGCAGTTCTGGTCGCCCCATCTCAAAAAAGATCTACTGAAATTGGAAAAAGTGCAGAGAAGGGCAACAAAAATGATTAGTGGCATGGAACAGCTTCCCTATGAGGAGAGATTAATAAGACTGGCACTTGGAAAAGAGACTAAGGGGGGATATGATTGAGGTCTATAAAACCATGACTGATGTGGAGAAAATGAAGAATGAAGTTTTATTTACCCCTTCACATAACACAAGAACCAGGGGTCAGCTGATGAAATGAATAGGCAGCAGGTTTTAAACAAACAGGAAGGTTCTTCACACAACACATAGTCAACCTGTGGAACTTGTTGCCAGGGGATGTTGTGAAGAGCAAAAGTCTAACTGGGTTCAAAAAAGAAGTAGATGAGTTGAAGGAGGATTGGTCAATCGATGGCTATTAGCCAAGGTGGCCAGGGATGCAACCCCATGCTCTGGGGGTCCCCAGGCCTCTGACTGCCAGAAGCTGGGACTGGCTGACAGGGGCTGGATCACTTGATGATTGCCCTGTTCTGCTCATTCCCTCTGCAGCACCTGGCACCAGTCTCTGTCGGAAGACAGGACACTAGGCTCCACGAACCATCGGCTGACCCATTAGGGCCGTTCGTATGTTCTCATGTAATAAGGAACTGGGAACTCCGGATAAGGAGCTGGTACCATGAATAAGCAGCTGGGAATAAGTCACAGGCCTCTGCCACATGAGCTAAGGAGACACTATTGGCTGGTCCTTTGTTCTGTCGACAGACCAGCCCTGGAGGACGACGTCACACCCACTCCCAAAGCCAGAGCCCCTAGTGGGCGCGGTGATGTGCTGCCAGGGGGCTCCCCCGCCAATCTCCTGCTTCGGCTGGTGATGTGTGCCACAGGTGCCCAAGACCACCTCCCTCCTGCCCCCAGCCTCAGTCGCAACTTGGCACCGACCATGCCTGGTGTTTAACCTTCAGTGTGAACCGGCCTCTCCCCACTGGCCCTTGGGTCAGCAACCCGCGGAGGGGCAAGGTCGGGGGCAGGATGCGGGCCAGAGGGTGGGGCAGGGCTCCCAGCATGGCGAGGTGGAGCCAGTTAGGATAAGGTTCCCACCTCTGCCCCCAGTCCTAGTGGCTGGAAACGTCCCCCTTCTCCAGCCCGGCTTCCCGTATGCCCCCCCCTCGTGCATCCTCCTCTCCGAGGGGAGACTGGCTTCCTAGGAGTTCAGTGCAGATCGCCAGGCCCCACAGTGACCCAGCAGTGTGCGCCGTTCCAGCCCCAGCCCTGGGAGCACGGCTCAGACCACATCAAAGGCAGGGCGGTGCCGTTACTCTCCTCCACCCAGCGGAGCTGCCCAGGGCCCCACGAACATCGCCAGGGTGACGGCAGGTCCCCCGAGGATGGGGGGGGCAGCCTGCGTGTGCCACTGAGTCAGCGGTTCCGCTGGCCTCCAACCAGCCCTCACGTGGACAGAGCTTTGCGAGACAGGGGCCAGGCCCCTCCAGCGGAGGGCAGGAGCTGTAAGAACCTGCATAGAACAGGATCGGATAAACGGCTCCATTGCCCGTCACTACAGGCCCTGTCCTGTGGATGGGGAAAAACAGGTTCCCACTTGCTGCTGGGCAGAAGCTACAGCTCCCCCCGGGGCTCTGTGTGTGCAGATAACCCCGTGGTATCAGAGTGGGGACAGACTGGGGAAACAGAGTCACAGCCCCTCTCCTGGCCCCTTTCACACCCGGCCCTTATGATCTGCTTGAGCGTCGACTGTACATTCTCCCAGGCTGGGGCTGTGTTTGAGTCTGTGAGCCAGGTTACCCCCCCTGGTTTTAACTCCCCCCCTCCAACCCGCAGCATTTAGCCCTTCATGACATTTGCAAGGTTCCAGGCAAACGCCTGGCGCCGGTAAGCGGATTGATGGGGATGGTTCTCTGGACCCAGCTGGGTTGGAGCAGCCGCGGCATTGTCCCAGCACCTGCCGGACGAAGGGCTCCGGGCGGCCAGGAAGTTATTTATTTTTCAGTGGAAGCTCGCAGGAACCAGGGGCCGTGAACCAAGCTGGTGGGGCGACGAGGAGGTGTTGAGAGATGGGCTGCAGGACACCCCCGTGACCCACGGAAGAACGGGCTCGACCCCAGAATGCACCAGGCTTCCTGTGCCAGCCAATTCCAGCCAGCCCTGGCTACTAGCCCCAGAGAGGCCCCTCTGCTTTGCGGGTGGGGGGCGGGATCGCTAGGCGGACGGAGGGAGGGAGGCGGGGGTAGAAACATGTGGCAGACGCACAGTTCCCAGCATGAGGCACGTCAGATTCAATGCCACGTCGCGTGCCGCTGATGGCAAGACGCCCACCCACACCTACAGGGCCCACGGCAGGAGGGCTAAGCGCTCACCCACACACACTGCCAGCCCCACCGCCCCCTCCTAATGGGATTTCTCAGGGCTTCAGAGAGGGAACCCCTTGCCACCTCTGTCGTAAGCCCAGAAGGCAATGATGCCCCAGTGGCAAGGAGGAGACAGCTAAGGGGGCTGCACATGGCCCCACGTACAGAATCCATCAGGATCCCAAGCCCCACAGCTAGCAGCTGGCTGGAGGTCCCTCAAGGTGACTCGACCTGAAAGCGCGGGAGGGGACGAGCGGGGCTGAGAGGCATCAAAGTGACTTGGCCACAGGACGTTAGACCGCACACTCTCTCACTGTGACCGCACGCCGGCCTCTTTCACCCTTGAGGAAGGAAATCTAAAAATACCGACTGTATTTAAATGCACATGAAAAAAAAGACAAAAGGGCAGGGAAATTTCAGTGGGTAAGGCAGGGTTTGCGGACAGCGGATCCCAGACTCAAGACAAGTTATTCTGCTTTGTTCTAACTCAACGGGACACTCAGGACTTACCCCTACGGGGACGAGTCAATGCACTTAACAGCCCAGGTTGCTTACTTCCCATTCAAGACGGGCCCGACCCAGAACACCAGATCCAGCCACCCCCACCAACAGCAGGGATGGATTGCTGAGCTGGCTGTTCCAGAAGAAACCAGCCCCTGCTACTGAGCTAAAAGAGGATCTTTATCAGCTGTTCGCAGTCCCGGAGCTATGACACACAGCTGATCATATAGTTGACCTAATTCTGATTCCATCCACTAGAGGGCAGTGATTCACACACACACACACACACACACACACACACACACACACACACACACACACCTCCTAGCAAATACTTTGCTAACAATAACCAAGCAGTCCCACCGCCAACACGGGAGGTCGAGAGAGCTAGAATTTGGTTGTGCAAAGCATCAGCTCCACCGACACACAGAGCCACAAGCGTCAAACCATGCCTGGATCTTCCCCAAGAATGGGGAGACCGCCCCTGCTGGGGACCTGTGTGCACAGGAGACTGTTTCACGAAACCGCCGAAGGAGACAGAGGCTTCCACTAATTGTGTATCTGATGGACACACCCGCCACGCAGGAAAGGATTACTTTAGCCCGATCGGGAACGTGCACCTCGTGTCACCTCACAAGGGCGGGAGAGTAGATCGAGCAGTGTGGTGTTACGGGGAAGGCACTTTGGATGGATCAAGTGCTAGGAGGGCCTGATTTTCTCACAGCACCATGACAGGGGCAGAGTTAAGGGTATTTGGATCCTTGACTGTGAAGGTCCATCCCTTATTGGGTATGTCTGGGAAAGCAGGGGGAGAGAAGCGGGTGAGGGGCAGCACTGCTCTGTGGATGTGTCACTGGCATAGGATTCCCTACGCCAGTCTGCCCCACAGATTGCAGAACCTGACTTCACAGCGAGCCCCAGCTGAGGGGAAGCAGGCAGCTCCCCAGGAAGGGCAGAAGGTGGGTGCAGGAACGGGAGGGAGAACCAGGCATAAGTGGGGAATCAAGCCCCGCTGGGGAAAGCCAGGCGGGAAACGCAGGGAGTGAGGACAGGGAGCCCTGGGAAAGACCCTGACTAAAGCAGGGAGAAGATTGGGAGACCCAGAGGGTGGGGCTAGGAAGTGGCCCAGGGAAAACCTCTGGTAGAGGGGCAGCCCTAGCCGTGTAGTACGGAGCCCCAGGCCGGAGGGTGACTGGGTCCTCCTCCCTGCCCCCAGGAAGGGGGGCTGCAGGCTGAGCCAAGGAGAGGCGAGGAAGGGCCTCAGAGAAGGCGGAAGGATTTTGTTTGTGTAAAAGACATTTTTGGACATTTTCAGCCAGCCGTGAGCCCGGCCGGGGTGGGTCACGATGGCGACCTGGCTGGAGTGCCGAGTCACTGGAAGAGAAACCAGCACCGCTCTAGAGAGACCGTCGGCGGGGGTGAGAGAGCTGCTACGCCACGCCTGGCCACAAGGGGGCACCGAGCGATGAGTGGACTTGTTGGCCCAGTCGCCCAAGTTAGTGCAGCCCCGAGACCACTCAAATTTACACCGGACTACGGCAGACGGGTCCCCAGGGCCAGGAGCTGTAGGAAGCTCCCTGACATCTCCCCATGCCCCTGCAAAGAGCTGAGTTCAGCCAGAGGGGAGAATTTAGCCCTTAATCTCTCTGTGACTCAGCTCCTCTTCTGTGAAATGGGAATAATAATCCTGGAGAGAGTTCCCACGCGGGCTCAGCCCCGGGGGCCGCCCAGCCCAGGCTCCTGGCTCCGGCAGTGGCCAGCATCAGCCGCTTCCGAGGAAAGTGCGAGATCCCCGCAGCAGAGAGGGGTGGGGGAATCTGCCTGAACATTGAGGGCACGTCTACGCTGGAAACTTCAGTCAATCTATGATAGGTTCACGTCCACAGAGCCCCAATATAAGTAACCCGCAGTGTCTACTGCATGGCTCTAAGTACACCCACCTAAGCCCTACGCCCCTCGTGGAGGTGGAATGTCGTTGGCGTAGCAGGGCACTCACGTCAGCGGGAGCAAGGCTGGAGCGCACACCCTGACATAACGAGGTCGACGGACGCTGCCTTACCTAGACCTAACTCTGCAGCGCAGACCAGGCCTAAGTCTCATCCTGCTTTCTGATCGTTACAGAGCAGCTCGAGCCCTGAAGCCTGAGGTTTAATATCGCTGCCAAACCGTCTGTTGGCATTAATTATAACTCTGGTTATTCTTGTTCTCCATGTGACCGTCCACGCCCCCTTTCAACCTTGTTAAGATTTTGCTCTTGATGACTTCCTGTGGCAGGGAGTTCCACAGTCTGCGTACACGTGGGGTGAGAAAGTGTTTCCTTTCGTCAGCGTATTGTAACACCTAGTGTGTTTTCTCACAGCTGCACCCGGAGCAGAGGGCTGCTGGCTGCAGGACGCCCAGGTCCTTTCCCAGAGTTGATGCCGTTAATTTAGAACTCTGGAAGGTGTATGACCAGTTTAAGTTTTTCCCTCCAAGATGCATTACTTTGCCTTTATCGAAAGTGAACTTCATTTGCCATTGTTCCCCTAGATTGGTTCGGTCTCTCTGAAATGCCTCACCGTTCTCTCTAGCCCTAACTAACCTACATAATTTTGTGTCATCTGTACATTTTGCCCCTTCACTGCTCACCCCGTTAAAGGTGGGATTTCACCCTTAGATCCCCCCCTTGAGTCTCCCCCCACACACCCTGGTGGCCATGCGGAGCCATGGGGTATGTGCCTGCCTCAGTTTCCCCAATGGGCTGGCAGTGAGTTCAGTGAGGCTTTTCTGCCGTGAACAGTGCCCCTTCAGAGGTCTGGTTTATTTAACCAAAGGTCAAACATGGCACACACGCAAACTTCCCCCCAGCATCCTAACCAGGAGGGGCCAAGTTAACGTTGGTCTGTCTGTTCCCCTGCAGCCAATCCGTCTCCTCCGTCCAGCCTCCTTACCAGTAAAACCCTCTTGGCCCAGGACCCCCTTCTAGAGTCTGGCCTCTTGCCATCATCTGGGGAAGGCTGCCCCCTGGATTCGGGCCCTGCAGAGGTCAAGCTGCGCAGCTCTCTCGGCAGTGGTGGGTAGTTCCTCTGGAGCACCGCTCCGAAGATCCCCTGAGTAGCCCCTCTTCTCAGGACCTTCCTGACTGAGTCCTCGTTACCCGTCATTAGACCTAGGCGTCCAGTGGCCGGGGCCGGCTAGGGGCAGCCCAGAGCTGTAGCCACATGTGCACGGGTGGCCGGGAGGTCTATCAGTATCAGAGGCAATCCCGGGCAATGGTCAGAGTTCTTGCAGGGGTCCGTAGCTGGAGGATCCAATGCGACAGGCTGGCTCAGGGGGTTGGAGAGGCAGGATCCGGCAGCAACTGGCAAACAACAGTTTCCTCTTCCTCCCGGGGCCTTTCTGACGTGCCGGCAACCTATGAGCGCGCTGCCTGGCCACGCGGCCCGGGGCAGGCTGCTGTGCGTCTGCAGCCGTTAGCAGGAAGGCTGCTGGGCAGGGGCAGTGGTTTGGGGCACCCTGGTGGCGCAGCGGCTAAAGCTTCCCAGGTTCGAAACCTGACCGTTCCTTAGCAACCGGCCTCCCAGCCACACACCTGAGGACTCCGAGGTGGCTCGGGGTGGGCTGGTTCTCCTCAGCGGAGCCTGTCCCAGGAAAGCTGGGTCTCCGACCCCTCAGGGCCAACTACTCTATGACTCTCCCCTGCCCAGATTGTTAATAAATACATTAAACTACACGGGGCCTACTACAGAGCCTTGAGCCCTCCACAGGGCGCCTGCTGCCATGATGGAAATAGACCATTTCAGCCTATTCTTCATTCCCGTCTCTAGCCAGTCGTCCGTCCATGACGATACTTTGGCTCTCACCTGCCGCTACTTAGGCCGGCTCCGCCCTTAAAATTTAGGTTGACGTCACTACAAAGCACGGGGTGTGAAAAATCAATATGCCTGAGCGCTGTAGCCATGCCAACCTAACACCCAGTGTTGATGATCTCGGTCGGGGTCCCTGCAGTGCCTGGCCCATACGGGGGCCCCCGATCTCGGTCAGGGTCCCTGCAGCGCCTGGCCCATACAGGGGCCCCTGATCTCGGTCGGGGTCCCTGCAGCGCCCAGCCCCTACGGGGGCCCCCGATCTCGGTCGGGGTCCCTGCAGGGCCCGGCCTATATGGGGGCTCCTATCTGAGTTGGGATACAGGCTGCGCCCAGCACATCTGGGGTTCCTGATCTCACTCTCAGCCTCTAGGCACTACCATAACACACAGAATGGTTTGTTCTATGATGAATATGTTAGAAATATCCTTTAAACTCACTCCCCACCCACTAAATCCTGCTAAAGCATGCGCAGGGGGCTGAAGAGCGCAAGATACGAGAACATCTTCTGCTTTGAGATCCCTCGGGCGACCCCCCTGCGCTTAGGAATGACCCCAGGGCACCTGAGCTCCCCTCACGAGCATACCGGTGGCCTCGCCAGCCCCGGGCTGAGGCACACTGAGAGGCTAATGGGTGGTGCTCTCCCTGCCGTAGCGCAGCCAAGGCCTGGGAATCAGTAAGGCCTAGTGGCCAGATCACTGCAGAGGGCTCTAGGAGCCCCAGGTTCTAATCCTGGCTCGGTCAATGCCAGGGGTGAGTCACTCTTCTGCTCTGTGCCTCGGTTTCCCCGTGGGGACGATGATACTGGCCTTCCTCAGTAAAGTGCTTTGAGATCCCCAGATGCAGAGTGTTGCTGTTATGAAAGGGGAAGTTTCAGGGCTGGTGCCTTTCACTTTGATCCCTGAAGCATGTAAATCAAGGGCAATTTGAAAGTCAGTTTCGAATTTAATGATCTGTTTGCTGGTAAGAACCTGCCGGGGAACAGGGGACGCCCCCTTCCAGTAAAGATCTGCATGAAATCTGGCAGCCCTTCTGCTTTCTACTTCCTGCCTCTCTCCTTCCCAGCCCCTGCCCCGGCTTCCCTTTGCGTCCAGTTAACACAATACCAGCCGTCCGCGGGCGGCCCTGAGCTGCCTTCTCATGAACTCCCTGCAGATCAGCGGGGTCAGGCCAGGGCTTGGAGAGAAGATTTCCAAGGGTGATGCAGGAAACAGGGCGGGTGACTCGGCACCCGGCGCTCTGACTCAGCCCCTTCCGTTCAGCCTCTACGGATGAATTACTGACTCGTGCAGTTGTGTTTGGAATGCGAAGGCAGAGGGAGCGCGGAGGGCGGCCCGGGATTCTGCTAGTGTAGCCTAGGGGGCGCCATTCTTGGAGAAGAGGGCCCAATCCCCTGAGTTTATTCGATCCCCTGGACCAGCCACAATAGCCTGGTCAGCGTGGTCAATTTCCCCTGCAGTTTTCAAATGGATCCACTATAGTCTTCTTCACCTTCCTGTCCTGAACCGCTGAGCAGTGACGCTGTGTGCTGGGAAACAACGGTTATGCTTCACCCCAGAGGTGGCTGCATCTCACACCCTTCCATGAATCAGAAACTAGGGCTGCCATAGAGCGAGAGCGACACTCCGGCCTGGAGAGCCTGAAGGCTAAATAGACAGAGGGGAGAGAAGCACGGAGAGGGATAGTGCCCAAGGTCACCCAGCAAGTCAGAGGCAGAGCCATGGATAAATCCAGGTATCCCGAATCTCCGTCCAGGGACCCTCCCCACCAGGACACGCTGCTGGATTGAAGAGCCCGGGGCCGTGATCCATTGCAAAGACGTACCCTGAGCTGTGAAAACAAGACGCCTGGCTAGACGCCAGCTCAGCCTGTGCAAACTTCCTTCCGCCGGCTCCAACTCCCACGGGCATCCCATCTGCTTGCCACGCCAGAATTCCCTGCTCTGGGCCGGCACTCGCTCCCGCCCAGAGGCCCGCAGGGGACACGGGCACCTCACAGGATCAGGAGAGCGAGCGCAGCAGAACACGCCCCCCCCCCAAAGGGGCCCCAGAGATGCCAGGGCAGGGGGCGGCGGGAATGAGGGGGCGAGTGCAGAGTCCGAGAGGGGGCCCCCGACCCCTTTCCTAGCTCCACGCTGTCGAGGGACCTCCGGTATCAGCTGTTCCCAGGAGGATGGTGAAAACTATTCCACAGCCCTTCCATGCACAGGGCCCACCCCTCTACCCGCATGAACCCTCCCAGCCCTAATGGCAGCCGGGGGAGGGGTGGCAATTCTCCATTTTCAGAAGGGGAAACTGAGGCACGGAGCCGAGACAGTCGGTGGAAGAGCCAAGAATGGAACCCAGGAGCCCAGCTGCCCCTATTCTAACCACACCCCGCGGCTCCAGCTTTGAGAGCCGACACTGGCACAAGCTCACCCGTCTGGTGCAGCCCCAGAGGCATACCCCCCTTCCTCCCCCCCATGCCCACACTGAAATACCCGCCTGGGCGGGGAGCCCCGGCCAGATGCTGGGAGAGCCGCGCCGTATTCTGCAGGCTCCAGCTTCTCCCCTGACTCAAGGGCCGGTGGGGCCCGTCGAAGTCACATGCTGCTGAGGGCTCCCGGAGGGCCGAGTTACTGATCTCTTAGTGACTAATCCCACCCTGACAGCCAGTGACTCAGCTCCAGCGGGCAGCTGAGCAACACAGAGGCCCGCTGTGCTGAGTCGCCAGCTATTTCTTACACCCCGAGCTCCCAGGGCTGGAGACTGGCTGCAGTCGGGCGGCGGCAGGGCCCAGATGACAGACCGGGCGTGCTGAGGCGCCTGAGCTATTTTAGACGCTTGGAGGAAAGGAACGAGAAACAAGAACCCGCTGGGAGCTGCGGGGCTACACAGTGGAGTCCTGGGCTTGGCTGGTGGTACCGAAATACAAATGACCCTTAGTCAGAGGGGAAGGGAGTGAACCACCTCAGTCACACCAGGGCTGCAGCAGTGAGAGAAATGACAGAGCTGCCGCCTGGAGCAAGGCACTAGGATGTAAGACTGGTCGAAGAAAACGCGCTGCGTCATTAACCCGTGGAACTCATTGCCACAAGAACTCTGCCGGAGTAAAGACCGTTATTGAGAGAAGAAGAATCTCTGCAGTTACAGTAGACAGGATTAAAATGCATAAGGGATATAAATCCTCAGGCTTCAGGGCTTAAGCCAGCCACTGCCTGATGGGTCAGGAAGGATCTCTCCCCTATAACTGCCTAGCTCTGGGGGGGTGTCTTCCTCTAAAGCAGCTGGTCCTGGCTGCTGTCAGGACATCAGCTCTGCTCTGACGCCGCATGGCCATTCCCATCCCTGCAGTTGGGGGTGGGGGGGGATGGGGGAGTACCAGGCTGGGGACGCAGGAGTGTTGGGAATGACTGGATCCTGGGGTATGGGGTTTGGGGCAGCCAGCACTGGCCAGGCCCTCCCTGACATTAGGAGCTCATCAGAGCCGGACAGGCTGGATAATCTGTGCAGTTTCCCTGAGCCTCCATGCTGGGCTCCATGCGGCTGGCGCGGACGATGATTCAACCAGGCAGGGGAGGGGAGGGGAGGGGAACTCTGCCGCTCCGGAGCCTGGGGACCGGCTGACGACAGAGGAATGCCGCGGCTCAGCAACCTGGCTCCAAGCCTCCCAGCTGTGGGGCTCGGGCCATCTCCACTCCGGCAGCCCGGCGCGGCCGTCCGAGCTGCCGGCGCTGGCGGCTTTGTTCTGTAAATCGATACGGCAGAACCCTCTGCGAGAGGAATGTCTCCCCCCCCGCCGAGCGTGGGTGGGCACCTGGGCAAAGATCCCCTCCCCCGCCCCCATCCCGTGCTAATGCCCTCTCCGACTGCTGCGCTGCAAGGCGATCAGCTCACGGAGTCAGGAGCGCCCCTCAAAGGCCCAGGGTGCCTGGGTGCATGCCCTTGGATTCAGCTGTGATCCTCTCACTTGTCTGCCCTGGGGCCAGGTGGCAGAAAAAAAGGGTCTCCTCTCCTGCTGATTTCAGGGTCTGGCTGCGCCCCCGCGGCAAGTGCCAGCAGGCACCGCGGTATTGCTCCCTGGCGCCTGCCCCGGGGGCAGCAGGCCTGCGGGTCAATACCTGCTCTGTTAGCCAGATCGATGCGGAGGACGAGTCAGAGCCAGACAATAATGGCGAGGGGGGAAGGCCGGCCAGGGGCTTTGCCTGGGGAGAAGGCGGGGGGGAGGGAAGGGGGCAGATGGGGCTCCTGCAGGCTTTTCCAGTGCTGGGGGAACAGCCTCGCAGGGAAGAGGTCACGGATCAGCAAGCTAGAGCACCCCTCCCCCCACAGACGTAGGTAGATCGAAGGCTCTGATAAGACTATTGCCCTAACAGCTGAGTGCTCCGCTATCGCTCCTCCAGTGCTGGGCCTCCCAGCTCTTTGGGGCAGGGAGTGTCTGGGTTTGTACAGCGCCCAGCGCAACAGGGCCCTGCTCTGTGCATGGGGCGCCCGGGTGCACCATGCTGCAGCTAAAGAACAATACCGGTATTACTCCCACTGGGCAGCTGGGACACAGACACACTGGGACATGAAGTGACTTGCCCATGGTCACACGGAGTCCGGGGCAGAGCCGAGAGCTGCCCAGCGGCCTCCCAACCTGGCACCAGAACCCCCTAGGCTGTCCTTCCTTCAGGGCCAAGCCAGCGCTGCAGCCTCGACCGGCTCGGCTAAGCCAAAACCCGGAGCCTTCAGAGCTCGCCGCTGATTTCTCCGTCACGCTTTCTATCACGGCTCCCTGGATAAAGGGTTAACGAGCCGTTCGCAGATTAATCAGTTCCTGAAACCCTCCCGCGCACCCTCCCCCGAGGCACCCGTAACCACCCGCCACTCGCGTCCATTAATCATTAGTCAGCCTTTCCGAAAGGGAACCTCCCCAACCAGAGCCATCAGTTTGGATTTTCACACTGACCCCCAGGGGCGCCGGCTCCTCCCGGGACAGGGGGGCGAGGCGTGGCGGGGGGGAGACGGCCACGTTTAAAGATCTCCCCGGGGGCCACTGGGGCATCTGTGCAGGTGGAACCCTGCGAAGGGTTAAGGAACCCGCTTGCCTTCCTGTAACCCAGGAACACTCCCTGTCCGACTTCTGCGCCAGGGTTATTTTTAGGTCCCAGCAGTAGTTTATTTTCCCCTCCGCGTTTCTTGCACGTGCAGCGCCAGGCGGCCTCCGTGCCCTCTCCCTCGGTGGAAAGCCCACACAGAGCTGCCGGGATCCAGGGACAGGCAGCAGACCCAGGCCCGGAGAAGCCCAGCCAGCAGCTGGGTCAGAGCAGGGCAGCTTGCCCAGGTCTCTGCCGGCCATTTGCCTGGATGGAGACGTGGGAGCGGGCAAGGCAGAGGCAGCTAGTGAAGGGCTCCAGCCTCCGTCCCTTCTGAGCCGTCGGTTTGAATCCAGCCCAGGGCTGCAGTCATTTACAGACACCACCAGGCCCGGACTGTCCGGCGGCCTAGCTGAAGCGAGTTTGAGGCCCAGCGGACAAGTGCCCCCACCACATCGCGCGGCTGGGGAGGGGATGGGTCTCGGCCAAGCAGTGACAGAGCAATGGAAACTCGCGTGCCCCCTGCCCCAGCAAGGGAGAAGGTCCAGTCCAGCCCCTGCAGCGCAATCTCTGGGGCTCTCCTTAGGCCCCAAGGAGACACAAAGCTACCACTGAGGCAGTAGCCCGGTGGTAATGAGCCCGAAGAGGGGGTGGAAAGCCCGGGGGGCTCTCCATGGGGAAGCGGGGGGAGGGGGAGAGCCCTGCGTAATTAAAGCTGGCCCTTCTCCGTGCGGCGCAAAGGAACAGAGCGTTCTCACCACAGCACAAAGGCACCATGCATGAGGGGAGGGAGCGGGCAGACTCGGCACGGTTCCCAGGGCAGCAGCTGGAGCTGAAGCGTGTTTGCAAAGAGAGGAAATTGCTTTTCCAGGGCCAGCCCTTGGGGGCTCCAAGGCCAGGGGGAGCTCGCAGGAGGCGGGCAAAGAGTCAGGGTGCCCAGAGCACCCAGCCCAGCCCCGGCGCTGTGGGCTGAGCGGCAGCACGGACTAGTGGCTAGAGCACAGGGCGGGGGGGCAGGAGGGGCGGGATTCACAAAGATCGGCTGCTAAACGCTGAATCCCGCAGCGCTGAGCTCCCAACCCAGCTTTGCCCTGTGGCTTTCGGCAAGGCACAAGCTCGCCTGAGCTCCCTCCAGCGCGGTAGTTCTCAAATATTTTCTGTTCCAGGACCCCCTTCCCCACCAGAACTCATGGGGCCCTGCTCTCGGTCCCGGCGGTGCTGTAAAACTTCCACTGACTGGCCCGTGGGCGGGCGATTTCTCCGCTCGCCCCAGGGCAGATGCAGAGTCACTCGAGTGCCCGCCACGGGCGCTGTGCTACTAACGGGGATTTTCCTACGGCGCAGGCAGCGTTCCAGCCGCGCCGTTGCTCATGCCGCACGGCATCCCCACTGCCACCCAAATCTCCGCACGTCCCCCAACGCGGTGGGTCCTCACTGGCGTCCGGCTCTGCACAGCACCTCGGAAACACCCCCACCCCCCACCCCGAGCAGCGCTGACTAAACAAGAGTGAGAGAATCACGGAACTGACCCACGAGGCGACAGAAAATCGCCAGGTCATTTCCTCCGGCGCTACCGCGTGAGCGGACCTCAGCCCTGCCCACACAACCCCGCCCAGCCTGGGTCCCCGGCAGAACCAGCACCTCTAAAGCCAGCACAGCCCTGCTCGGGCGCCGAGGGGCCGTACGGGAGGATCGTCTCCGCTCTCTGATTGGAAGGGATCGGTACAGATCCCCAGACCTTTGCGACGAGGGCGGTCGCAGGCAGATGACTGGCTTGGCTTGGGGCAGATGGATTTTGTAATCAAAGCACAAAGCAGAGACACTTGCTGCTTGGCTCACGGAGGGAGGACAGATTCATTGCTCGGGGGTGCCAGCCTGAGCCCAGACGGCTCCCAGGCGGGTTTTGCGGAAGCTCTGGCTGCACCCCTCTCCCAGAGTCCAGACATCACGGGCCACCTGTTGAGTTAGGAATCAGGGGCCCGAATGGCTGACTGGCAAAGCGCCCAGAGATCCCTAGACTTCAAGAGGGCCCCAATCCCACAGCCACACATCGCAATGTGTTGGCAGAATACCCCCAGCTACCTGAGGCTTCCAAGGTGGTCACCACCTGGTCCCAGCACAGACAGACCCCCCCACTCCCCCCGCATCCGTCTGCTCCAAGAAGCCCAGGCCCTGCCACTTGAGCTAAAGGAGAATCCCCATTAGCCAGCATCAGTAGAGAGCCTATGACACAGTTACCATGTTGCCTATAGCCCTGCCGGGATGTTGCAACATGACCCTCCCCTTGGCAGAGCCGTATCAGAGAAGGGATCAGCAGAGACAGTCGCTGGGGGGGGGGGGGCACAGATGCAAGCCGGGAAAGCCCTGAATTGCCAGTTTCTCCTCATCAGAGTTCAGCTCCGGCCCTTAACCCCAACGAACAAACTGGGCAGGAGGAGGTTAATTCCCGGCCCCCACCTTCTCCTCCCCCACCCTCGGCAGGGCAGGAGTCAGAGCACCACGGCCATGGGGATACTGGGGATACGGACACTAGCTCCGGGCCGGCTGCTCCCCACTGCAGGGCCGGCCCACCCCCACGCCGGGTCACCAGCACAAGGGGCTGATGGCGAAGGATGCCGTCCCCGGGCAGCCCACCAGGCCAGCGAACAGTGGTGCTGCTGTGTCCTGTGTCCCGCACCCAACCATAGACACGCACGCACCTCCCACAGTGCCAGCTCACTGCCTGCCGTTCAGCGTTCAGCCTAGACGTGGGCATCCGTAGGGAACCTGGCAACAGCCTCACTGGGCATATCCCCATTGGATGTCTCATTGCCTCTGCCTCGGCCAATGCCATTTAGTGTGCCAGCGAGTTTGGACAGGCTGGTCACTGCTTGGGTAGGAGGCCTCTGAAAAGCCACCCTGGTGCCAGGGGGCAGCGAGATGCGCCAGCGTCTTGTGCAGCTCCGATAACCTGCACGGGCACACGATCGATCACCTGGCACCAGCCCTCATGCTCTCCATGGGACAGCGCAGCCTGCACGGAGCCGCCACAAGACGAGACCCCCTTGCGTCTCTCGGATCAACACCGCACGCCAGCCGGTCTGGTCGGCCCTCCCACCCCCCGCCCACTCAGGACACACACCACAAAGGGACGGACTGACAGCCCCCAGCGTGGGCCGACTGGATTGCAGCAACGGTTAACGAGCGCTGGTACTTCTGGCTCCCCCTCCCAGCCCTAACAATGGGTTACCAGTGCCCGCTGCCCAAGACTGGCCTGCTACAAACACCCAGCGCAGGCAGGTTCTTAACAACACCTACCACCCACTAGGTGCAGAGACAGGAAGCGACTTGCTCAAGGTCACGGAGCAGCTCAGGCCTCTCGGCTGCGGGACATTGCCCTCCTGTAGCCGGCTGATCTAGTACATTGGGAAGCACCGAGTTCTAGCCCCCCGGCACGGTTCATGTCACGACCATGCACCATTTCCCAGGCACCGATACAAGGAGCCGGGACGTCACTTCAGCGAATTTGCAGATTTGCAGGGAGAGGAACGTCAGGGCACAACAACGGGACCTTTCTAGAGTGAAACAGGACAAACCACCCCCAGCAGACGTTGCACTGAGCCCAGCATTGAGACCTGCACGGTGAAAGGACAGGGAATATTTGTGCCACTGCAGCATGAGGCAGCAATCGGCCGGGATTCAAACAAGTCTGAGGAAGTCCGGATGCCGCTCTGAGTTTTGTGGCTGGCCCCTGTTGCTACTGTAATGAGCTGCCAAGTGTGGACACGGAACACTGCCCTCTATTGGATAGAATTCAAACTCCTCCACTGTGTGTCATAGGCCCAATACTGCTAATTCATGGGGATTCTCCTTTAGCAAAAGTGGCAGGACTCTGGGCTTTGGAAGCAGGTGGATCTGAGTTGCAGCCAGGCGCTTGTGAAATTCTGTGCAAGGGAGGGTCCCAGTTGGCCAGAGATTTGTTACAGAGTAAAGGGCTGGACCTACAACACCCATGTAAACTCGGCCTCAGCTCCGATCTGAACGTCGCAGCCCGGAACCCGGCTCCTCCAGCACTGGAAGGTGCCTGGCATTGGCGCTGACCCTACATGGGCTCCAGTCAAGCCTCAAGCCCCGGCTGCTGCGAGTTAAGTCGCGTGTCCAGCAATTGGAAAGGGGGCTGGCTGGGGGGGTTAACAATGGGAAAATGCCTCCCCGTCACGCTCCCCAAAAGCAAGAGCTAACACGGTTTGCCACAGGAAATATACCAGTCCCCCTGGAGCAGAGTCCTACTCCAGGAAGCTCTGGACCCATTAAGGGCTAGCTGCCCTGGCTTGTAAGGCACCACGGAGCAGACTTTGGGAGGTGCTAAGCACCTATTATAATAGTCAATGGGAGCCGCAGGGACTCAGCACCTCTGGGGGGCAAATCAAGCCCGGCGGTTACTATACAAGGACAAAGCCATAGCTAGGAGAGTCTGCGATTCGGGCCTGCTGGGGGCAGGAGGGAAAAGAGGGGGGGCACTGATGCCTTGTGGGGTGTGGAGGCTGCAGCGGGCTCCTGAATGGCCCTCCAGTGCCATGCTGGGGAGCCTTTCCAAGCGGAGAATGCAGCAGGAAGGCAAATCGGTGCCCCCGCCCGGCCACCCCATGGGGTTACAAGAAGGCCACTTTCCTGGCCCGGGACACCATCGCCACAGAATCGAGTCCATTTCAAAATCAAAGGTCATCTCACGTCCCGACCCACCTAAGCTGCCTCCTCCAGTCACGCCCATCACTGGAGCATCCAAGCCCCCGCCCCAGAGCCCCCTGCCCATGTCTGGGGGGTTTCAATCCCAGGTTCTGATTTTTCTCCCCCATCCTGCTGTGGGACAAGCCCACATGCCGTGTGGGGGGACAGGGAATGGCTGACTCTGCCGGGGACCAGACTCAAGTGCTGTCGGACTCACAGCACGAGCAAAGAAGGAACCTGCCTTCTCATCTCTTTCCGCTGCAGACACCTTGCGTCCTACCTGCAAGGCCAGTCAAGGAAGGACCTGTAGCTAGCACTTTACCCAGCAACCCACCCCTGCACGGCTGGGAAGCAGGATCACCCCCTCACTTTACACCGCAATGGTCCAGCTCTGACACTGGAGCACAGACGCTTCCTACATCAACAGACGGGTTTGTCCATCCATGTAGCTACTCCATCCCGCCGGGAGGTGGTAAGTAGCTCAGTGGAAGAATTCTTCCCTCGTCCTAGCTGCATCTACACAGGGGCTTAGGTTGACCTAACTCCATTGCACAGCACCACAGCTAGGTTATCTAATTTTTAAGCATAGACCTGGCCTGAGACACACAGAGGTTAAGAGACGTGCCTAACAGCCACAGCAAATCAGTAGCAGAGTCAGGCGTAGACCCCCCCAAAGCCCCCCAACGCCCAGCCCTGGGTTTATTTCACCTTATTTTGGGGTTTTCTGACCAGCCCATCACTGGAGCCAGAGAACCCACCAAGCAAAACCTTCAGGGACTCGGGAGAGCTGGATTCAAATCCCAGGTGCGCGCAGCCTCCCGGCTTGACCTGGGGCGAATCACACTGCTGCTCCGTGCCTCAGTTGCCCCCACCCCGTCTTTCTGCCCCCGTTTTCCCTAGTAAATCCTTCGAGGCAGGGCCTGTCTTGGGCAGCACCCAGTACCCTGGGGCCCTTATCTTGGTTGGGGCTGGCTCTAGGCACTAGTCACAATTATACCAACTCCCACTGCCCAAGAGAGATGTGCAACTGGACTGCCCGACGTGTAGGTGTGGGGGTCCAACAGCCATGCTTGGATGCTGGTGTCCATTATACAAGTAGCTCCACACAGGGGTGTAGACACACACACACACACACACAAATACACACTTATGGCCTCTAACTTTCTCAGCTCCCTGGGACTGTCTGCACTGTACAGCGCCTAGCACACGGGGGCTCTGATCCATGACGGGGGCGGAGCACAGGGGCATTGGCAGAGCACGCTGCAGGATCTGGGGACAGTAGAAGATCTAAGCGCCCGCCCCCCTCCTCACCCCGAAGCCAGGAGACCGGGTGGGCTGTGTGTGCCAGAAGGGACAGGAACCTCCCTGGGGGGTGGGGGGCTTACTCCAGATCTGCATCCTGCCTCCCCCCCTCTCTGATCGCGGCCTGCGGAACCCCAGCGCCCTGGGCTCGCCCGGGCCGGAGAGGGAAGTCAGGGCCCGCCGCCGGTCCTTACGCTGCACGTACAGCCCGGGGCAGGGGCACCCGCAGCCGGGACAGGCCCCGCTCGCCCCGGCCCATTGCACCGCCCCCTGCCCCGCTTGTCTCCGGCACAGGCCAGGGGAGTTTAGTGGCTGATCCCCCCCTCCCGCGCCCATCCCCGTGGCGCCCGGGCGGAGGACTCACAGCACGCAGAGGGCGTAGGCGCCCGAGACGCTCTCGCTGTCCCGCACCAAGAAGCTGCCGTCTCGGCCGGCTCTGGCCAGGAGCTCCTCCGCCGCCGCTCGGCTCAGGTCCCGGTGGTACCAGAGCGGTGCCGGGCTGGCGGCCCCCGGGCTGGCGCCGCTCGCCCCGCCGCACGCCATGCCCCTCCCCGGGGCCGGCTCAGCCCAGGGGGGGCCCCGCGCTCAGCTTCCCAAAGGAGGCCAAAAAACAAACCCAGCGAACAAAAGTTCAGCTCGCTCCAGTGCCCCCCAAAGCGCCCCCGCGTCGGAGCTCCCGGGGCAATGGGCAGCGGCAGCCGGGCTCGGGGCTAACATCCCCCCGGGCAGGGAGCCGCCGCTTCCTTCCAGGCGCGCCGCGGGGCCGGGGCCGGGCGCATCGCGGGCGTTGTCCGGGGCCCCCGGGCCGCAGCTGGAGGAGCCGGCGCCGCTGGGGTCCGGCTGCGGGGAGCCCAGGCCGAGGGGTCTCGCCCCGCCGCGTCCTTTGCCCGCGGCTCCTCTGCCGCCGCCCCGCGCGGGGGAGAAAGTTTCCTCCTGCAGAACAAAAGGAGGAGAAGTTGCGAGGAGCCGGAGCAGGGGCTGCGCACGGGCTCCCTCTTCCTCCAGGAAGCCCCCCGCACCAGCGCGCCAGCGACTCTGCGGAGCAAAGGGCGAGGGCTTTCCAACATCACCGAGGGGGGGCCACGCTCCCGGGACAATGGGACATTCAGGGCTGCGGGCAGAAGCCCCACGGGGGGGGGGGGGGGGTTGCTCCTGAGCAAACAGCCGCGCGGTTTTCTCTTCCTTCCCAAAAAAGGAGAAGGGAGGGAGCAGCCTGGGTTTTGCTTCTCCTCCGTGCTGGGGAGCCCGGCGGCAAAGTTTTGCTGGCTCCTGGGACCTCCCTCGCCGTTCACGCCCCCTTGCTGCTAAGTGTCCGTCCAGCCGCTCTCTTCCCCCTTTGCAGGCTGGGCCATGGCCAGTCCCGGCTCTCCTGGCGCGGCTCACCTTCCCCGGACAGCTCCTGCAGGCAGGGCTGGCTCAGAGCCGCGCGCTCTCTTCCTGCGAAATGCAGTCCCTCTCCGCCCTTCGGAGCATGCCTGCTCAGCCTGCGGAGGGAGAGGGCAAACAGAACCACCCAGGCCGAAAAATGTAGCTAGTGGCATAATAAGTAATGAATAAACTTCCTCATGCAGCCTTGCATGACAACTGGTGGCTGCTCTTAAAGGGACAGTGCCTGGGTCTTCGGTTCTTTTACTGGGGGGTTATACAAATGGCTGAAGGGATAATAACCAGCTTTATTTGGGCATCAGCTTTCGTGGGTAAAAACCCCACTTTTTCAGATGCATGGAGTGAAAAATGACAGATACAGGCATACACATATAAACAGACTTCAAAGAGAAACTGCAGAGCCACCATTTATTTGCAAATGTAACACCATTAAATTTGCGCTTGACTAGGGACTGGGAGTGGCTGGCTCACTACAAAACCAATTTTCCCTCTCTTGGTATTGACACCTCCTCATCAATTATTGGGAGTGGACCACATCCACCCTGACCGAATTGGCCTTGTCAACACTGGTTCTCCACTTGTGAGGTAACTCCCTTCTCTTCATGTGTCAGTATATTTATGTCTGTATCTGTAATTTTCACTCCATGCATCTGAAGAAGTGGGTTATTTACCCACAAAAGTTTATATCCAAATAAATCTGTTAGTCTTTAAGGTGCCACCGGACTCCTTGTTGTTTTTGTGGATACAGATTAACACGGCTACCCCCTGATACTTTATGTTTTAGCACAGATCTAGGAGCTCTGTGTAAGCCCCAAATCTGGTCTCTCTCCAATAACAGATATTACCTCCCCCGCCTTATCTCCGTTGTAGCACTGGTCACCTTCCATCAGGAGGGATCCCATTTAAAGGGTTCTATATGCAGCTGCAGCTTATCACCAGGGATCCTAGTTTTCCGTGATAAAAAACAACATTCTCTGATTAAAAAAACAAACAAACATAAAAATCCACGTTTTTCCATGATTAAAAAGAAACGCTGAATTTAGTAGAATCCCATTTATCTGAGCCCCCATTATCCAGCTCTCTGTATTAACAGAACCACCAGCCGCCCGGGTCAGACAGCTCCAGGGCTGGGGCGATCAGCCCCCAGCTGGCTGGGGCTTGGACCGTTACAGCTGGTGGTTCTGTTAATACGGAGAGCCGGATACTGGAGGCTTGGATAAATGGGGTTCTACTCGATATGCTTTTATCTTTTCACAAAATGGAAAAACTAAAAATTCTCTGTAAAAACCTCAAACTCTGGGTTTTTCCGTAGCAAACAGATTTCTAGGATCCCTACTTATCACCCACCAGCCACTGCTTGCAGGACCTTGGGTAAATCACTTAAGCTCTGTCCTTTCATTTCTCCTCTATAAAAGGAAGATAATAGTTCTGGCTTGTCTAGTTAGATTGCAAACTCTTCATAATAGGAACTGTCTTGTACTACATGTTTGTACAGTACACCGCTAGCACAATGGGGCCCTGATCTTGGTTAGAGGCACAAGATGCTGCTAAATAAATAATCTTACTTCATATTTGTTTAGTGCTGACACCGTGCTTGTCACTGTACAAGAGAACTTGGCAGGAAATGGGTTATTTCCTCCCAAGAAAAATGTTGATGACATTTTAGAAATTGGGTTCCCTGAAATTCTGCTTTCCAAATTCCTCAGGATTTTGTTGAAAAGCCAAAAAACCAGCAAATGAAAATAATTTTTTTTTTTAAATGGCTAGTTGGGCAAACATTTGTGGGTTTACTAAACATTTTTGCTCCAGTGGCTGAAATCTTTCAGTTTTACCAAAAAACGACCAACCAAAAAAAAAAAAAGTGGGTTTTTTTCCCCAACAAAAAACAATCCCCACAATTTTTTTGGTCAAAACCAAACATTTCATGGCGAAGTTTCCCTGTGGAGAAAACAGTTATTTTTCTTGGAAAAAATGGTTAGAGCAGAGGTGGGCAAACTACAGCCCGTGGGCCACATCCGGCCCATTGGACCCTCCTGCCCGGCGCGGGAGGCTAGCCCCTGGCCCTTCCCCTGCAGTAGCAGTGAATGAGGCCAAGTCTACACTGTACATGTAGCTGTGTGGGGCAGGGGTCTGATCCCTGACCTAATCTCTAGTGTAGACACAGTTATACTAGCAAAGCTGCACTTTTGCCTCTATAGATTGTTTTGTATGGGGGGGCTGGGGAGGGCTGGACTAATCTCTATCCTCATTAGCTTTGCCAGTATAAGCCGCGTCCACACTAGGGGTACGTCTACGCTGCCGTCAGGAGGTGTGACTGCGTGTACACATACCCGAGCTAGCGTGGAACTAGCTTAGCGTGTGCCCAGGCCACTCAAGCAGGTACCCAGGCCCTGGGCGGCCAGGGCTAGCTCAGGCTACGGCAGCTTCACTGCCAGTGTTACTGCTGTGCTGGGAGCTCGCTAGATCAAAGCTGGCTGGGGGGAGTCTCCACGTGCTGCAGTCACGTCTCTGAGTGCCGGACAGCCCCACCCTAGCAGTGCAGCGGGCCAGCCCGCCCACACCAGCAATGCACGCCCACGCATGGCTTGAAGCGCAGGGTGTGCTGCCCCAGCCTCTGCCGGGCGCTGACCGAGGGCTGAGTGCAGGTCTCCTGCCCGGCCGTGCAGGGCACCACCCTGGCCTACTGGAGACAGTGTCCGAGGGGAGCTGGGTGGCGAAGGGATGTGAGGCCGCCTAAGGGCCCTGACTTGTATCTCTTCATGTCCTCTAGCCACGTCCCCGGGGACAGCAGCCTGCGCACAGCCTTGCAGCATGTAAATGAAGGCCTGGGAGAAAGAGGAAGGCAGAATTTCACAAGCCGCAGCTGCAGGGAGCACTCGAGCGAACCCCAGCTCGGCTGGGGGAGCTGCACAGAGGATTTTAGACGCCAGCTCCAGCCTAAGACCGAGCTAGGCAGCTGCAGCACTGCCGATCTCCTCGCGGGAAAAGGAAGTGGGGTCACTGCGACTTCCTCCGGGCTTTCCGCCTCCCTGGGGCCAAGCGGGGCAGGGGCCTGGTGGGCCTGAACCATGGCTTGGGAAACACGTGTGAGAGCTTGCCAGAGAGAGGCGCTCCCAGGAGGCAGAGGGAGGAATGGAAGCTCCAATAACAAACCGGCGTGGGCCTCCCCAGAGCGACCCTACAATAACGAACCGGTGCATAGAGTCGGGACGGTTCTTGGGGCACCCAGGACTGAGGGTCACCTGGCTACCCCCTGCCCCTAGTGAGAGGGCGCTTGCCCATGGTGGCCGGGTGTCAGCTCCCGAACACCACCGGCCTGTCAGCCACTCAAGCAGTCTCCTCTGGGCTAGGCCAGCCCTGGCTTCGCCTTGCAGGTTAACACTGGGTGCACCCCAGGCCCCGAGTCCTTTTGGATCGTTCCCCTGTGATAGCCAGCCCCTGGCACTGGCTCCTCACAGAAATCCCGCCTCTCCTGCCCCCCAAGGAGCAGTGCACCCCCCAGTTAATCACCCCTCCTGTAAACCGCACAGCACCTGTCAGCAAACAAAGGAAGGTTTGTTTAAGCAAATATAGAGATTCTACTGGAAACAAGCGAGAGCCCTGGAAACAAATGGTTCCCAGACCAACCTGAAACACGACCCTGGGCGTACACTTATCGCTAGTTCCCCTGCCTAGTTAATACAGTAGGTTTCCCCCTCACGGTTCAGTCTGTTGCAGAGCCGGCTGGCTTCACAGGAGCCAGGATCCAATTTTTCATGAGAACACCCCCGCCCCTCAAGAGGTCTCCATCCTTCATGAAAGGATCGGGACCACCCGCCGTGTTATAGTGGAACAGCCTTTGGTCTCTGTTCCTAGGCAGGAAGATCCCCTGTCTCTTGTAATGTCCCATTTTCACCTCCAAGTGGTGCCGAAGGTTTGCAGTTTTCTTTGAGGGTTTCCATTGATAATCTTGGGATGGAGCAAGGCTGGACAACAGAGCCCTGGCATTACATCCCCGTCTTGACTCCCTGCAGCTGGAATGGGCCTTCACAGAAACACACTATCCCCTGGTGATGAACTTCTACTCCACATCCATACAGTGCACTGTCAGTATCAACACATTCTTCCTTCAATATTACCCGGACATACATCTCGCATTGATCATGAGTCTTGATAAGTCAGGAGCTTTCTCTAGATACCTTACATGTTACTCTTTCTGGGCACGTACCCTGCAAGACGGGTGTTTGGTGCACTGAGTTTGTCAGGTCTGAGGTGGGAGTTGTTTGCAAAGAACAAGGAGCTGCTGTGTCACCACAGCCCAGTGCTCATTCCAAGAAACCCCACAATATTTGTCCCAGAGTGACCCTACAATAACACACCAGTATGTGCAGCCCAGTGCTGATCAAGAGCAACCCTACAAAAACAAACTAGTGTGCACAGGACCAGACTGACTGTACAGTAACAACCAGTGTGCCCAACACTAGCGTGACTCTATGATAACAAACCAGTCCCCTGCCATGAGTACAGGGGACTGGACCAGACGACCTCTTGAGATCCCCTCAGGTCCTACAATTCTATGGTTCTATGCAGCCCCTGGCTGGCCATACAAAAACAAACTAGTGTGCACAGGCCCCGACCAACCCTACCATAACAAACCACTGAGTGAAGCCCCCAAACTTCCACAAGACCCTACAATAATAAACTAGTGTGTACATGTCCAGAGTGGCCCTACACACCAGCAAGCTCAGAAGAAGGAAAAATGTTTCCTTGAAGACTTTGATTTCAGAATCACTGGGACATTCTATACCTTGGGGGAGCGTTCTGTAACCACCTTAGTCTTCATTTTCATATCATCATGATCTTACTGCATGCTGTCAAGGCTGAATCCCCACTCTGTCACTCCGAGTGCAGAAGGTGGGGGCCCGCAAGGATTTTAAAAATTAATACTGGCCACTCCAGGCTGGTATTACACTCCCAAGGTTACAGCTTTTCTCTGACCTTGGCTTGGTAAACGCTGCCACCACCCAAATGCAAAAAAACCCTTGGACCCAGGAAGGCGCACTTGGGAATTCCTCCCTATGGGATACCCTCAAGCCCTTTCACCCCACTCCCCCCTTCAGGGGAGAGCTGAGAACGAAAACAAAGGAAATTAGCTGTCATCACCAGCTAATGAAACAACATATGCACGAACCTCTTAGGACACCAAAAATCCAATCCTGTTCTTAAAAAAGGTAAATTTTATTAAGAACAAAAAGGAAGAAAAACATCTGGAACTTAGGCTTTTGCTGGATTTTAAAAGAGCAATTCCAAAAATTAAGTACCAAGTGTCACGGAGTGTGGGGGAGTCAGAGCCCAGCACCCCTCTTCCTGAGATTCACCGTGACTCTCAGCCAGCCAGTAAAATGGAAGGTTTATTGGACAATAGGAACGCAGTCTACAGCAGAGCTTGTAGGTACAACCAGGACCCCTCAATCAAGTCCTTCTGGGGGATTCAGGGAGCTTAGACCCCAGCTTGGGGTTCCCTGCGTTGCACCACCCAGCCCAAACAGGAAACTAAAACCAAAACCCTCCAGCAGCCTTCTCCCCCCTCCCGTCTGCCCTCCTCTCCTTTGTTCAGTCTCCTGGGCAGAAGGTGTCATTTCTCCCAACCCCCCTCCTGGCTCAGGTTACAGCTCAGGTATCTCCCTGCAAGGGCAGTCCCCAATCCCCAATGTAACTCCCCTGCTCCATCACACCAAGAATAGCTTTCTTGGGGTGCAGCTTAAAGGTTACTAGCAAACAAAAGCACCTGGGGGTTGGCACAGAGGAGATCCACAAGCCAAATTAAAGAAATAAACCTGATTGCATCTATTTAAACATTCCTTGTCCCAGTGAGTCCTTCTAGGACTCTTAGCCTTCTAGGTATGGAAGATGAATTTTCATACCTGGTTCAAGCCTTACACAGCATTGCTGCTCCGTGTCGCCTTCTCTGGAGAACCACCGACAAAGGGAAAGTTTCTTTCCCAATTTTAAAAAGTTCTACCTTCCCTTTGGCTCTTTTGGTCAGGTGCCCACTCCTTTTCGTCACCTGGGGGACTTGTTAACCCTTTACAGGTAAAGCAAGCAGAGAACAGCTACCAAGAGGGATTTTACAGCTACTGGCTGGCTGGGTGTCCAGGGAGCTACTCCTCCCTCCATCATTTATCACACATGCCTTGTAAGGTATCAGGGGAAAGGTTATGATCTGCTGAAAGTCATTTCTCTATCCATATATGTGTATCACTAATGCCTATGAAGTTATGAGAATTGTGTCGAATGGTTGTCACTAAAACATGCTGTAAATTGGGGAATCAGCCGAATATTAGTTCCCCAGAGGCAACAGCAAGGAAAGTAACCAACGCCCAGGTGGGGTGTCAAACAACCCATCAACAGCCATTGTCCAGCAATGGAGCTACAATGACTCACCTGCATGAGGCCACACCAGGGGAATTGCTCAGCCTTGCCTGGAGAGACTCAGTAATGCTCACCTGACTCTGAAGGGGGGGGAAGGCAAAGCCAAGGGGGAGGAAAGGACATGATACAAGGGAGAGACGTTTGCCATGCTCTTCCTCTCTTTTCCACCTCCATCTACAGACACCACCACCAAGTGACTGAAGCGCTGATCAAAGGGGAGAGCCTGGCTGAAGAGCAACCAGCCAGCCTGTGGTGAGAAGCATCTAAGTTTGTAAGGGCATTGAAAGTGTTAAGATCAGCTTAGAATGTGTTTTGCTTTTATTTCATTTGATCAAATCTGACTAGTTGTGCTTTGACTTATAATCACTTAAAATTCATCTTTACAGTTAATGAATCTGTTTGTTTATTCTACCTGAAGCAGTGCGTTTGGTTTGAAGCTCGTCAGAGACTCCCCTTGGGATAACAAGTCTGGTATATATCAATTTCTTTGTTAAATTGATGGACTCATATAAGCTTGCAGCGTCCAGCGGGCATAACTGGACACTACAAGACGGAGGTTCCTAGGGTTGTGTGTGGGACCGGAGATATTGGCTAGTGTCATTCGGTTGCGCAATCCAAGGAGCAGCTTACATGCCGGAGGCTGTGTGTGAACAGCCCGGGAGTGGGGGTTCTCACAGCAGAGCAGGGTAAGGCTGGCTCCCAGAGTCAAGGATTGGAGTGACCTAGCAGATCACCGGTCCAGACAACACCAGGGGAACGTCACAATCACTGCACCGTGCGGTGGTGTCACATTGTTCCCTTGCGCTCCCTGTCGATCTCTCTGGGGCACTTCTTGTCTTATCCTTAGACTGTCGCCTCTTTGGCCAGAGACCCCCTTTTTGTTCTGTGTCTGTACAGCGCCTGGCAGACTGGGGGCCTGGTCCGCGGCTGGGGTTTGGAGCCGCTGCAGGAACACAACTAGCATGAAAATAGCTGTGAAGGGGTGGGAGCCCTACAGCACCTAACAAGCTCCATTGTCAGGCTCTCTTGCTTGCCCTGCCCGGGGGTGCGGCATTGCTTTTCTACAGCTCCGTGTCAAGAACCAGCCTCTCCTGGGGTGTTAAGTCAAACGCCCCCCGGCAGTCTAAGGCCTGGTCTCTATTCTGCAGTTAGGCAACAGCGGTAGGTTGGTTGGCGGTGTGAAAAAACCACCCCCCTGCCCGATGGTGCTCTGCCGACCTCACTCCCGGGCTAGGCACAGCTGGGGGAACGGAGGAACGCGCCGTCGAGGGCGGGAGTGTTCCTACAGTGCTGGGAAAACCCGTCCGTGGGGGTGGGCTGCGGCTCTGGTACAGGATTCTCCTGGCACAGATATGGCGATCTCGCTACGCCCCGTACTGCAGACACGCCCTATGTCTGTCACATGACCACAGTTCCCTTCCTCACCCCGATTTGTGATCTCGTCAAACAACAACATCGGGCCGTTCGACGAAGCCGGCTTGCCATAAAAGCTCGTGTCCTGGCGTTAGTGACGCTCCTAGGGCAGCCTGGGGAAGCACCGACAGCTCTGAGAGGAGCAACACATGGAAACAGGGGGCTGGAGAGCGTGATTGAGGGGAGCTCAGAAGCGCTAACCAGTGACCCGCGGTGCACCGAGGAAGGCTGAAGAGCCCTGGCCTGACGTTCTGGATCTCGCCGTCTTCGTCAGCTGCCCCACGTCAGGTCGCAGGACAAGATCAGAAATGAGGCGATTCGAAGCAAACTCCTCAACCACCTCTGTCGGCGCTGGGGGGGCGGAGTTCGGCAGCTCTCTTGCTATGGACACTGTCAGGCTGGAAGACCAGCGGATCCCGAGGCGTGTTTGCCAAGGCCACTAGGTAGCTGGCGAGCATGTGGTCACCAAATGCTTTGGTGGAACGACCAGATTGCCAGTGATGGACATAAACTGCCCAGCCAGCCCGATCAGCTTTCGGACCCAGCCAGAGATTGATCCAGGATCGCTCTGCAAGGAGCCCCCGCACCTTCGGGGTTTGCCACGATGATGGTGAAACCAGCCACAGATGCCTAGCTTGGCTGTGACGCGGCAAAGGCAGTGGTTTCAATCGGTGGCCCGCAGGGGACCCCTGGGGCCTGCAGACTATGGCTAAGATTTTCAAAGGGGTCCACACCCCCATATGAAATGTTGCAGGGGTCCACAATGAAAAAAGGTTAATAACGGCTGGGCAAAGGGACAGGAGAACCCAGCCCATGGGACATACCCAGGAAGAGGAGGAATTAGTTAGGGAGGCACAGCAGGGGGGTGATGAGGATGGAGTGAAGACGTGGAACAGGGGCTTGGACTAGCCGGGGAACCTTCCTGACAGGCAGCTGGGTGCAGCTGTGGAATGGTCTCTCCAGGGAGGGGCAGAGGCCCCATTGCTT